>NC_068994.1:51533785-51536873 GCF_001194135.2 Octopus bimaculoides | reverse complement strand
CTCTCTCCTCCTCTCACTCTCTCCTTCTCCCACTCTCTTTCCCTCTCTCTGATGATATTTGTAAATAAATATTCTTGAATAGATATGTTTATACACACACACACACACACACACACACACACACACACACATTAATGGTGATATTTGTAAATAAATATTCTTGAATAGATACGTTTATACACACACACGCACAGAGTAACACATACGTGTGTGCATATACATTAGACCACTTCACCTCCACCTCTACAGGTGGCAAACAGCTGTTACATGATAGATGTGTAGTTTGTTGATTGATTCAAGTTTCTCAGTGGAGGCTATTACAGTGGTCAAGACAACACATAGCATTGTATAGGTGGGGGAGGGCCCAAAAGGGGTCTCAGGGAGTAGTGTCCCTGCCTTCCTGAACTAGTTTTCCACCACATTTCTTAAAAATTGTGGTAGAGGTCTTGGTCTCAGGACCACTCAAGTCTAGAAACTGAGGTTAGGGGTAAGCAGTGGCATGCTCCCTGCAGAAAATCCAGCTCCAAAAAGGCCCCATGATAACTAAAGAGAATGGGCACCAGCCAACCCAAAGGTCGGGGATGGGCTGCACGTGCCTACCTCAGTTGCTATGGCATTGAGGTAGAACCGGCCACTCCCATCAGCGGAGGATAAAACCTGGATTTAAAACTCTGGATGATGATGATTGTAAGGGATTAATATTTGAGTTGGCTTAGCGGTATTTCGTTCGTCCTTATGTTCTGAGTTCGAATTCTGCCAAGGTCGACTTTGACTTTAATCCTCTCGGGGTTGATAAAAGGAGTACCAGATGAGCACTGGGGTTGATGTAATTGACTTGCCCCCCTTCCCCCCGAAATTGCTGGCCTTGTGCCAAAATTTCACACCAATATTACCAAGAATGGCTGTGTGGTAAGAAGTTTGCTTCCCAACCATATGGTTATGGGTTCAGTTCCACTACATGACACCTTGGACGATTGCCTTCTACTATAGCCCTGGGCCAACCAAAGACTGGCAAGTGGATTAGGTAAACATAAACTGAGAAAATTTGCCACGTGTGTGTCTTTCTGTTTGTTCCCCAGATCAAGATGAATGGGGAAAATGTGTGGAAACAGTCTTGAGGCATCCTATGGGACTACTTAGATGAGATAAAATTGTATGAAAGCTCAACCATTATGTGATCTTACATATTGATGGTTCCTTTTTCCTCCTCGTTTCATCTCTGTTAATTACTCTTTTAATTACTCTTTCTATAAAAGCTTAATAAATGCCTTTGTCTCTACCTTGCTCTCTTTATACATGTTGGGTTTTAAATAATTTACTCTATGCTCAAAATTTTTGGTGGTTACTACACTGTATATATACCTTTTATAAACAATGGGCTTTCGCTACAAAAGAACTATTCTGTTACCTCCTACGAAACTATCATTTGCCAGAATACAAGTACTTTTGTAATAGTCAACTATTATTTTTAAAATAGCTGTGTAAATGCCTCGAGAGCACTTGGCTTGGAGTCCACAAGTTAATCAGCTCACACACACACACACACATACATATATACATGTGTGTGTGTGTATGTATGCATAGAAATATATACATATACATGTTTATGCATATATACACACACACACACACTTATATATGTATATGTATATGGTAAAGCACGAGATGACTCGTCCCCACCCCCAGCCACTCTATTCTCTAGCATTGGCTCCTGCAGACTTTGTTGTTATGTTTCCAAAGTCGAAACCCACCCTGAGAAGGCACCAGTTTCTGACATCAGATAAGTTTAAAGAAAATTCAGCAAAAACTCTGTGGGATCACTGAAAGTGCAATCCAAGCTGGGGGGAAAAAATACCAAGAGTTGTATATTAGTTGTGTGTGTGTGTTTAGAATATTAAAAATGTGATTAAATTTTAAGTGAAGCATTAGATTTACTGCCACAACAGTTTCCCAACTTTTTCACTACTGAGGACCCCTTGAATGAATTTTCCCACGGACCCCAGGATATTGAAAGGTCTGTCAGCTTAATGTGTTCACGGACCCCCAAGTACTACCGTCGAAGACCATCAGGGGTCCGCGGACCACAGGTCAGGAACCATTGCTATAAACCACCACAGCTGCCACTCCCACAACAGTTGTCACTTGCTTTGACCACCTTCAGGACAACGACCACTAAGGAGCAGCAGTGGCGGCAGCAGCAGCAGCTTGACCACGACAATGACCACTACCACTACCACAACAACAACAGCAGTAACAAACAAAATTGCTCACTTAATACCCCTTCAGTTACACCACCACTACCATCAACACAACAGCAGCAGCAGCAGCAGCAGCAACAACAACTACTACTACTACTACTACAACTACTACTACTACTACTACTACTACTACTACTACTACTACTACTACTGCTGCTGCTGCTGCTATCAAATGCACAGTCACTACCACCTCAACTACTACTACAACTATCAACTCTGAAATTGTGTTTTTAAATCACCATGCCACTACAACCATAGCAGTAACAACAACCACAACAATACTATCACCACCACCACCACTACCACCACTTTAATCTGGCCTTTTCCACCCCCGCTCCTATTCAGACCTCCACTCCTCCTCCTCCTCCTCCTCCTCCACAACTAATACTTTTTTTTTTTTTTAATTCCTTTATTAGAACATAGCATACTTCTGTATCACCCAGTCTCCTCAAGAACTCACACTGGCAGCAGCATTGTTATTACTGTTACCATTGTTGTTGTTGTCATCGGTGGTGGCGGCGACGGCAACATGTGCAGCCATGCAACTATGCAGTCTTCTTAGTTCTGCGCTGTCTCTTAATCTTTTCTCGTTGTCGCCATACCGCCATCATTAACCACATGCCTTCTCGTTACACGCAATCACCAATCCTATCAGTCGTTTCCTTTGACCGCTTTTATTTCTACCACCCACCTCTCATTTTCATTTTCATTTTCCTTTCTTTTTGTTCTCTTTTTGGTTTTTAGTGCAAAATACCCCCTCACCTCCACCCCACCCCACTTACTCCCCCTCCCGCTTGTCTTAATCCACTCTCCACCCCCACCATGTCTTT
>NC_068994.1:51532336-51533336 GCF_001194135.2 Octopus bimaculoides | reverse complement strand
GCAGTAATGATAATAAAAAAGTATATTCTCCTCCTCCTCCTCCTCCTCATCATCATCAGGCAGCAAGCTAACAGAATTGTTACTACACTGGACTAAATATAATAATAATAATAATAATAATAATAATAATAATAATAATAATAATCCTTTCTACTATAAGCACAAGGCTTGAAATTTTGGAGGAGGTGGGTGATGATGGTACTTAATTTATCGACCTCCCAAAAGGATGAAAGGCAAAGTCGACCTTGGTGGAATTTGAACTCAGAACATCAAGGTGAATGAAATGCTGCTAAGCAGTCTACCTGGCATGCTAATGATTCTGCCAACTTAGATATAATAATAATAATAATAATAATAATAATAATAATAATAGTAAAAATAGTGCAGCTAAGAATAGCTCACATCCTATGCAAAATGTTATCAATTCAATGGTACAAACCAAACAAAACAAATCCACAAACACAAAACACACTCTGTACAGTAAATATTCAATAAAATAAGCAACCCGCACCACATGTACTCTACAGGTCGCATTGCACACACAACACACAGTACAAACACTACTGCAACAAAAGGCTGCAACCAAACCCCGTAACAAAACAAACGGATGCTATACAATACTGGGAAGTTTGTACTCCCCTTCAACAACAAAAACAAAGAATGCAATGCTGCATACACCTCAGCAATATGGAGTTGTAGCAGGTGGTGCAGTTGAAATTTACCTGAAACTATCAAATGTCTAATAATAATAATAATAATAATAATGATAAAGGCACAAGACCAGCAGTTCAGTTTTAAGGGTAGAGGGTTTGTCAATGCCATCAGCAGTGGTACTTGACCGGAAGTTTATTTTATTGACCCTGGAGGGGTGAAAGGCGAGGTTAATCTTGGTAGGATTTGAACTCAGAATGTGAAGTGCCATAACTAAATGCTGCAAGGAATTTCATTTGTTGTTCTAATGGATCTGGCATAAGCACAGGGCCAGCAGATCGAAGAGAAT
>NC_068994.1:51529364-51532163 GCF_001194135.2 Octopus bimaculoides | reverse complement strand
GGGGGGGGGGGGTCAGTCAGTTGCATCAACCCCAGTATTTTACTGCTATTTTATTTTATGGATGCCAGAGGGAGGAAAGACAAAGTTGATTGTGGTAGGACTCAAACTCAGAAAGAAAAGGGCTGGAGTGGGGTTTTTTTGGGGTTTTTTGGGGGTTTTTTTTTTTCAATGCTCCAATGATAATGATTCTACCAATCCACCATGTTTTCTGACTTTGACACAAGGTCATGCCTTTTGATGATGATGATGATGATGATGAGGATGATGATGATGGTGGTGGTGGTGATGGATGAGGTGTAGTAAATTATATTGATCTCAGTACTTCACTGGTAATTATTTTATCAATACTGGAAGGTTGAAAAGCAAAGTTAACTTTAGAGCCATTTGAACATAGAATGTTAAAAAAATCTATAATTAAATGCCACAAGGTGTTTTGTCTAGTGCTCTACCAGTTCTGTCAACAACTACCTTTAAAGTCATAACTTCAGTGTTATCTTTTATCTTTTATTGGTTTCAGCCAGGGGTTGTTGCCATGCTGGGGAACCACAATTAAAGAACATGTTGCCTCTCCAGCAGGGAATTGAACCGTAGTCTCTTGTGTGACAGGTGGGGATACTTACCCCTATACTGTATTCCTAATAGATCTTTTGTAAATGCAACTCTGTTAGTTTCAACAATAAATTGTCTAATTGTTCAATCAATAGGATAACCTCCTCATTGCATTAACATGTAATTGGCTGAGTACTCCACAGACATGTGTTCCCTTGTTATAATAGTTAGGCTGAATCAACATGACAATGTGTAACAAGACTGATCCTTTGTATCACAAGCACAAGCTATTAAGTTTCAGCACAGTTTCCATCACTGCAGTTTCACTCGCAGGATTCTGGTTAATCTGAGTCCATGGTGAAAGACTCTTGCCTAAAACGTCATACAGTAGGACTGAACCTGAGACCTTGTGGTTGTGAACTTGTTGAGTATCTGGCCATGGCTACATCCTCATTATAACTTCTAAAATTAACGCATATATGAGATTTTCTGGGAATGCTTCTTCTACATGACTGGTGTCCTATCCCGGGAACTAGTTACCTCCCATCTGCTTCATTATCTTACTGACTTACAAACGTTAAAAGCTTTACAGGGATTCAGAGATATTTTTGTTTACAGTCCTTATGGTAGGGCATGCTAATCTTAAAATTTGGAAGTTGTTGTTTTGACCCCAGGTTAACCCCATATGATCAAAGCCATTCCAATCATGACCATCCTATCCTATTTCAAGAGACTGTGTATTTATGACTACACTGTATAACGTGTCCTTCCCTTTTTAATTTTGATCAATCAGATATGATCAACAGCATTCTATTTATGACCATCCCATCTATTTTAACCCTCCAACATTTAAACTGACCATATTTGGCCAAAATATTCTACCAGTTTTATATTCAAACTGACCAGATCTTGTATCTCACACCTACCCTATAATGTCCTTCTAAAAAATAAACAATCACATCATCGAAATTTTGAAGTTAGAAAATGATTCACAATTAATTCAAATCAGTCTGAATAAACAAGCATTACATTTAACAGAATAATCCAAATGCTAAAGGGTTAAGACATATTGTATGTAGTTTGAAGGAAATCTGGCTACTATTTCTATCCATGTGCACAATGACATATAGGTTTCTTTGTTAGCGCATAGAATACTTTGAAGTGAACACGTTCTCTCTACTTAAGATCTTATAAAATTTATCAACAGAAATTTGGTCAGTCAAATGAATATTTCGTAACAACCAATGCTAACTCTTTTGGTCTCCACTTTAAGAGAGGTTAAGTAGTTTCATTGAAGGAGATTTACTTACATCATTGACTGAATTATGTGATGGCATAAGTCCTTAACAAGCACACTTGATTTCGTATTTAAAAACAGCTCCGTTGTATTCTGAAAAACATTTGTTTGCTATATCTGGTAGTCTTTCTGGCCTTTGTGCTGAGCCAGTAGAACAGTTTGCCCTAGCTCTTTGTCTCTCTTAGCAAGGTTGAGGTAGTGGTGATTTGCAAAGACTGATGAGGATAGTTGTGGTGGTGGTGGTAAGTTATAAACCTTAATAGTATTGAGGCAGTGGTGATCTATGATAAATGGTGATAAGGTTAAGGTATTGGAAAGTTATGATGGATATAATGGTTATTGAAGTTGTGGTTAGTGATTTATGAGGACTAATGGCAATCGTGGCGGTCATTGGTAGTAAATGTGGGTGATGATGATAGGTGAGTGGTGGTGATTAATGATGAATGATATTGATGTTGATGGATGATTAAGGTGATATCAGTTCATGGTGAATGTTACTGATGATGTTTAAGCTAGTGGTGGTGATGATGACTGAAATGGCATGATTGATGAGGATTATTAATGGCTGAGATAGTGGCAATCAATTAGGATTAATGATGGTTGAGATGGTGGTGATGGATCTGATAATGGTTGGCTGCTTGTTATTGATAATGATTGAAGTGATGGTGACTGATGATGACTAATGATGGTTGGGGCTCCAGTACTTGATGGTGATGGTAGTTGGTATGATGGTGGTTGAATGGTGGTGATTGTTGTCATTCTGATGGAGGACATATAACGTAGTTCATGTTGTTTTCCTCCCTAAAATGAAGTGTGTATTAATTAATTGAACCAAAATATTAACGAAAAAACAAAACTGAAAAAAAACAAAAAAAACTAGCAAGTCGAACAAAGAAATGAACATAATGAATAAATTAATCAGTTAAATCAGTAGAAATATAGCAAAAAATATT
>NC_068994.1:51527690-51529306 GCF_001194135.2 Octopus bimaculoides | reverse complement strand
TTTTTTTTTTTTTTTCAAAAAATTACATAGTAGTAAAAAAATAACCCATAATGAAATAGTGAAAAAAAAAAACTATAAAACTGTAAAAGCATGTAATAGAATTATTAAAATGAAGTAAAACTAAAATCATTTAAAAAATTTAATGTTTATATAATTACAAAAAAATATAATAAAATGCTCTCAAAAAATAATTACTACATAAATGTAAAAAAAAAAGGAAAAATTGTCATAAAATTATTATTATTATAATTGTAAAATTTAAAAAAAAAAAAATATTCCGAATGGGAAATAAAAAATAAATTTGTGTTACCAAAATTAAAAAATTGTCCTAAAATATCACACAGAAAAAAAAATTCTGTGTTCATTTTTGTTCTTAAAGAATATTAACATCTTCTGTTGTAAAAACCAGTAAAAGAACTGTGTTTGTTCTCCCAAAACATATCCAAAATTTTCCAGTCTCCCCTATGGGGAGGAATTGTTCAGGATTTGGAACTGGTTTCTTTTCTGCTAATAATCTGCTGTTGGATTATCCATCAATTACTAATAACCACTGGGGAATTTCGTTTCTTCTTTCAAAGACGAGTTCCATATCATCGTTGTAGCTGTTGTTGCTATTGTTGTCTATTATTTCCATTACGGTGGTGAATTACCAGACTTGGCTGGGTGGTAGAAGGACAAAATACCTCCTGGTGTTTTTAGTTATATTTCTGTAAATTCTAAATTTAAACCTTCCCATTGAAGACTTTGCGCTTTTATATCCTTCAAGGGTTGGCAGAATGATGTAACAGGCATGGCTATGTGGCTAAGAAGTTTACTTTCTAATCAAGTGGTTCCTGGTTCAATCCCATTGCACAAAATCTTGTTTAAGTATCTTTCTTCTATCATAGCCTTAGATTGACTAATACTCCATGATACTGCTTATATTCAGGTGTTATGCAGTATTGCAGTTTATACTCAAGTATCATACAATCTTGTCCTTCAGTCTGTGAGAGAAACTTTTATCATCAGCTGAAATAATAGTTCCTTGAATATATTTTCCAACTTGTTCTTGTAGGCACAGGTATGACTATGTGGTTAAGAAGTTCACCTCCCAACCACATAGATTCAGGTTCAGTCCCACTGCATGACACATGGAGCCTCAGGTCAACCAAAGCCTTGTAAATAGACTTGGGTGGTGGAAACAGAAAGAAGTCTGTCATACATATATATAATACATGTATATATAATTATAGGTGCAGGAGTGGCTGTGTGGTAAGTAGTTTGTTTACCAACCACATGGTTCCAGGTTCAGTCCCACTCCATGGAACCTTGGGCAAGTGTCTTCTACTATAGCCTCGGGCTGGCCAAAGCTCGTAGTGTTATTATTATCAATGACGTGGGCAATGTTGGTGTACGTTGTGTGTGGTGCGTACGTTCCACTTGAACTTGAAAATTGAGTATGTATATATATATATATATATATATATATATATATAATACAATGTGGCTGTAGGTCATAACACCCGGGCAATGCTGGGGTGCATTAATTATATATATATATATATATATATATAAGTCGGTAAATAGTGGGGTTGTGTTAACCGCATGTGGAGAAATAATAGGAAAATGAAAAAAAA
>NC_068994.1:51523306-51526857 GCF_001194135.2 Octopus bimaculoides | reverse complement strand
TATATATAACCATATATTTACTAATTTCATCTTCTATAACAGTCTTTACTTTCTTTTTGACTTGCAGAATTTCAATAGAAAACCACTCAAGCAATCCCCCAATTCAACTGACCATCTCTCACATTCAAGTCTCTTCATTACCCACCCACTATCACATTACTAACCTTCCACTTTATTTCTTAGAATTTTAGCTTTTGTGCCAAAATAATGAAAATACATTATTTTTCTCCTATTCTTCTCACAATTGTAAATAACAACCTTAACATTCTTTTCTTGAAATGAAAGCTTTCTATTTTTTTTTCGTTTTACAGACTTTACAAAAGAAAATTATCCCTCCTATTTGAATAAACCACTAAGTGAAATTTGAAGACCAAGTCAAAATTGGTTTTGACTGGGTTTTTAGATTTACCTGGCAGCTTGTTCAACCAGAAGTGATAATTTTCTTTCGTAAAGTTTGTAAAAAGCAAAAAAGAAAGAAAGAGAAATAGCTTCATTTTAAAATTGAGTGTGAAGGTTGTTATTTACAATAGTGAGCAGAAACCTAGAAGAGGGAGAAAAATGGTGTGGTTTTATTATCTTGGTGCCAAGATGAAAATTTTGAGGAATAAATTTGAAGGTTAGTAATGGAAAAGTGGGCGGGCAAGGGAAGGGGTTGAATGTGAAGAATGGTCAGTTGAATTGGGAAATTACTAGAGTGGTTTTGTATTGTATTCTCATTAAGGTCAAGAGGAAAGTGAGGAATATTAAAGAAAGTGAAAGTAGTGAACATATATGTATATCTATATATCTTTGTGTGTGTTGAATTTATATAATCAACCACCTTCCTGTCACCAAACGCTAAACATATTTCTCAGAATTTTATCCTTTGCTTCAAACTAATAAAATACACTCTTTCTCTTTTTCTCTTACAGAATTTTCCTGTAACCTGGGTCCCCCCACTCTCACCATTTTTTAAATGAATTGTTCCAATTTCCTTCATAAAAACATAATAAAAGAAAATTATCATTAATAGTAGAATAAGGTATCGAATAAAACTGAAACTCTCTGTTGAAATTAATTTTACAATTTGACTGTTCTGTTAGTATTGAGTGCCTACATCTGTGAATGGTCTGTTGTTAACCTTTAAACTCATTTAAAAATTGCAAAGTTGTTGAATCCAAAATTTATATATTTGTAGACAAACATATGAAAATGATAGAAAAACATGCATACTTACAGGTATGGTGCTCTACATCAGGGCTCCGCAACTGGTATGCTGCAGCATGCTGGTGTGCCACGTGACGATGCTAGGTGTGCCGCAGTATAACCTGAATATAACTTTTTTCACTATACTTTTAATCATGTTTGTAGTTCAGGTGTGCAGCCGAATTTTGGAAAGAATATAAGTGTACCGCAAGTGGGAAAAGGTTGCGGAGCACTCGACTAGGTATCGCTCAGCTTGCTAGAAACAGTGACTAAATTTCCCTCGGATTACCTTGCCGTCTATGGAAAGGAAGAGACACTGGATAATGTGGTCCTAGATGAGCTTGGACTGGATGGAAGACAGGCTGGTTGTGGCTTGATTGATCTTCACCTTTATCTTGTCTGCTCTGTCAAGACTGACCTGAGGGCAAGCAACAACAATGACAACAACGACAACAACAGTAATAACTATTTTAAAATAAAATTATTGTGGATAATGTTATTTAGACGTAAGCAACTCGTATCAAAGGTGCCAAAGTAATGTGCCGCAATAATGCAAAAGATAAAAATCAAGCCTCTGTCACTGTCACAAAAGCATATGTAAACGTGCATGCATGCACGCACGTATGCTCACAGTTGATTCTTACATACACACACACACACACACGTATATGCACGTACCTGTTTGAGCTGGATTGTTTGTGCTCTCAATGTACTGTTAACGTAATCAGGTCTCCACTGAAATTTTAGCCTCTTTGAACTGATTTTTCTGATTCTATCTCTCTCTGTATCTACGTCAGAGTTGGAATTATCAAGAAATCTAAGATTCTCTCCTCCTCCGTTGATATCTTGCTGGGTGTTTATGGATGAAAGAGAAGTGACAGTTGCTTGTGTGATGGGATGGTGGTGGTGGTGGTGTTCTTTGTTGTTTTTTTTAGTTATTGTTTCAGTCTGTTAGTATCAAAATGATGATGTAGATGAGGACAACGATACTGATGAGCTTATGATGACGGCAGTGATAATGACGGCAACGATGACGATAAACGTGATGTCTAAATATTATTGGCTTCCTGGGGCTCCTGCCTAATATCACATGCAAAATCACAGCTCTGTTTACCTCCCTGTAAAACTAAGTACGCAGTTTCTAACCTCATCCCCCTTTCAAGGTTAACTCCATCTTATCCTCTTGTTGGTAACTAAGCATGGAAAGTGCTTAGGTGTGTGGAGGGGCAGAGCCCTGCAACCATCATTCCTTCCATGTCTACATCTAACAATATTTGAAGATCTTAAGGCGATGGTTCTCAGACGGGGTCCACATGGCCCTTGAGGTTCCATATTGGATTTTTTTGTTTATGCTTTTGCTGGCATGGCTCTGTGGTAAGAAGTTTGCTTCCCAACCATATGGTTCTGGGTTCAGTCCCACTGCGTGGCACCTTGGGCAAGTGTCTTTTATTATAATCTTGGGCCAACCAAAGCCTTGTAAGTGGATTTGGTAGATGGAAACTGAAAGAAGCCTGTTGTGTGTGTATATATATATGCAAGGTTGGCTACAAGCCACCCAACAGCAAATCAAAATTCCATAAATACTTTCTGTAATTCTGTATTGACTCAAATGAAAAAATATGTCACTCAAGAAGGACTTCAGTTTAAACAATTTCCATGATGTTTCATATTTAGATGCTTTTATTTAAATTCATTCAGTTGTTAAACATAAATAAATCTTGAGAATCAAATGGTTTTGACTTACTGTCGGGTGACTTTTGGCCAACCCTGTGTGTATATATATATATATATATATATCTCATCGTCATCACCATTTAACACCTGCCTTCCATGCTAGCATGGGTTATGTATATCACCCACACTGCCTGATATCTTAAGCATCTCAATGGTGATTCCTGCTGGGCCCGGTGATTTCCCTGTCTTCATATTCTTAATTGCTTTATCTACCAGGGTACTGTTGATTTGAGAGTAGCTGGTCCCTCAATTGGGTCAACCTTTGGCTGACTCTACGCCTCCCATTCATTCTTCCACATTCAGCAGTCTTTCATAAGTGCGATTCGAGAGAATTCAGTTGCTATTTCTAGCAGCTCAGGCATCCATAGTAAGCAGTGTTCTGGATGATCAGGAAGAACCATAGCTCCTTCTCCCCCCCACTTTCCTCAATGCAAAATAGACATGACATGGAAAAGGCAATGTTATCAACAACAACAACAACAACAACAACACCTGCCCAAATACCAGAATCAACGGCAACAACAACAACTTCAACAAATAAGGGGCTCCCAGGGGTCTCTTTTGCTTTGTGTTTGTCCTCTTGTCTTCGTCATCCTCATCAATGACGATGACGACTTGGCCTTCGATGTTGT
>NC_068994.1:51521727-51523022 GCF_001194135.2 Octopus bimaculoides | reverse complement strand
GTGGAACAGGGCAGGGCAGGGTGGGAGGATGGGTGTGGGATAGTGTCTTCTCTCTTTGACGTTCTGATGATGTCATCGCAACTGATTGTTTGATAAGAACAAAACTGATGTGCCTTATTGCTATATTGACCTGTCATCTAATCTAGAAAGTGGTGTGTGTGTGTGTGCACATGTGGGCATATGCATTTGGGTTAGGTGG
This sequence comes from Octopus bimaculoides, assembly GCF_001194135.2. NCBI lineage: Eukaryota > Metazoa > Mollusca > Cephalopoda > Octopoda > Octopodidae > Octopus > Octopus bimaculoides. Next base: position 51,522,823 of record NC_068994.1, on the reverse strand, counting down.
GTAAGTGGGGTGTTTGTGATAATGATGGTGGTACATTAAATGAGATGAGTCCTTGGTAAGGAAAATATGGAGGCCCACAGATGCATCAGCTCTATCGTTGTTGCCACCACTATCACTACCTCCACCACCATCGTCACCACCATCACCACCACCACCACCATCATCACCACCACTACCACCATCACCACCACCACCACCACCATCATCACCACCACTACCACCACCACCACTACTACTACCACTATCACCACCACCACTACTACCACTACCACCACCACTATTACTACCACTACCACCAGCACCAACATTGTTGTTATATCCCCCCCACCCACCATCACAACTACTACCACCACCACCATCACCACCGCAAAGCCATTGTTCCTCCCCCACCATCTCCACTACCGAACTACCATCACTGCCTTACCACTACTTCCATGTTACCATAACCATCATAGCAACAACAACAACAACAACGACACATCTCCTATTATTGCTTCTTCTTCTCTGTCTCAGTTCTTTTCTCATCATCTCTTGCATCTCCTCGGTCCTATCAACCAGTAAGTACCCTGATCTTGCATGCCTTTCTTTTAAAAAAGAAAGGATCTTAGAATCTGCATCCACCCCTTCAATTCTCTATTGTCCTGTATTCCACCCCTACCCCCCACACAAACCACCCTTTTTCATTTGATGGTTCATTCATATTCATTTGTCTGTCTCTTTCTCTCTCTCTCTACCTCTACTTCACATTCCGCCCCCCCCACTAGAATTTTAATAAAGAATTACTATGCATTTTGCACACTCATTACCCTTATATATATTCACTGATGGTCGCACACACAAAAATGCATGTGCACGCACTCACACACACACACACACACACACATACACACGTACACATACACCCCCATCCAACATGTTCACCAATGTACCACTAGCACACACACATACATACATACATGTACACACATCGTGTTACACACTTACACAACCACATACATACACATGCATGCACACCCTGTTACACACACATGTACGTCAGCATACATGTACACGTGCATGCACACCACTTATTCACCATGGTTGCATGCATTCACTT
>NC_068994.1:51517313-51521717 GCF_001194135.2 Octopus bimaculoides | reverse complement strand
TACATTCTGCACAAGTGTGCAACCATGGATGCACACCATCGATTCATGGACACATGCACATGCATTTTGACATGCACAGCTTATACTGGATCTTTCATGTACGTATGAACTCCAACCCATCACATGCATTCAAAGGATTGCATGCACGTGCACACAAACACAATTACACATGAAATAAAACACATGGGACACATGTTTGTATGTAAACAATCACACACACACACACACACACACACACACACATGTGTATGTGTGCACAGATGCATATATCTACATAGATAGAGATAAATATTTCGAAGCCTGATTGTCTGTGATTCTTTCTATACTCTTCCTCTGCCCCTTCACTGTAACAAATCCTTTAATAAACATCTGTGTTCAGAAACGCACACACATACACATGCACATATAACAAAGATACATACACTTATAAATACAAATATATATATATATATATATATGTATATATATATATATGGCATACATACACTCGTCCACACACAAACACACATCTGTATGAGAGCACACTTGCACAGCAGACACATGTAATATAATATATAAACAGACAGAACCATACTCACATAGCACAAACACACACACTATATATATATATATATATATATGTATGTATATATACCCACTCACACATACATATAATGTAATGATAGCGTTGATAGCATGCTTAGACATTAATTGATGTTGCCATTCGAATTAAGTGCATTTCATTTGTTTTGTTTTTGCAAGCATGTAGCTACAAGCTGATAATACTAATAATTAGAATAGTTATTACAATAATAGTTCTGATAGTATTAGTATTAGTAATAATAATAATAATAATAATAATAATAACAACAACAACAACAACTACAAAGATGGGCTTCGCAAAGTCTGGCTCTGTTAAATTAGTGATGCAGTAAGTGTACTTTTTATTTTATTTCGTTTTATATTTTCTGCATGTTTATGCATGTGTGTGAGTGTATTTGCATGCATGAATGCATTCATGGATTTTGCTGATAGCCTGTCGAGGCTGTGCCGTTGCACCCCAGCTGATTAATCCCATATGGTACCGGAATGAATGTGCAGTACAATATAGCTGTCGGCTCGGTTTTGGATAAAGTGTATAGCTTGATTAAGGGCAATAGATCTGGGGTACATGAGTATCCGTTTGGCTGCTGACCTTAATGCCATATGGTCCCTCAATCGGGGCAGTGGGGCTAAACTGGTCAGGCTACACAGCTACATCACAGAAATAAATTCCAGGAACAACAATGTACTGGCTGAACTGATAAGGAAGCCTTTATATCAACTGCTTCTCAAATTTTATTTTATTTCTTGCTCTGGTTTTAAACCCTTCCGCCATCCTATCACCACCATTTCTTTATTTCATTTCATTTTATTTTATTTTATTTTATTTTTAATGCACTTATAAAATAATCAGAGAAGAGTAATTTAATTCCATGTACCTGTTTGAGGTGACTACCACAGGACTACACTTCTACAGGTAGATATTTGACACATTACTGCCTGACCTAAGCTATCAGCCCAAATTTTAGCTCGTGGCTTGCAACCCAATTCCAGTTGTTGTCGTTGTTGTTGTTGTGATCATGGTTAACTTGAAGTCTATTGTAATATTCTCTTCTACTCTTGGCATAAGGCTTGAAATTGTGGGGGAGGGGGCCAGTAATTAGATCAACCCCAGTACGCAATTGGTACTTAATTTATCAACCCCCCCGAAATGATGAAAAGCAAAGTCGACCTCGGTGGAATTTGAACTCAGAACGTAAAGGCAGATGAAATACCACTTAGCATTTAAACTGGTCGTGAATTTAATGTGCAAGTGGCTGAGTACTCCATAGACACGCATAAACACACTCACATGTGATTGGGAAGCAAACTTCTTAATCACTCTCCCATGCTTATCCCAGAACCTATTTTCCCACTTCACTCTCTGCTACTCTGAATCTGTTTGGGTGTCTATCTGTCTCTGCCTAACTGGAATTCTGTCCTATGTAGCCCCTAAGAATGAATCTTAATACCTATCTTCCACCTTTAGTAACCCCTAACACCTGCCTTACATCCTTCTTAAACCCTACCAGTTGTCCTCTATCATTTTTCAGCCTAACACCCGTCTTCTGTCCTTCTTAACCTCTGTCTTCTTAAAACCCTTGTTAAGACCCTTACACTTTCTTGATGCTACTCAGGAATGTCTGTATTATTTTAGCTCATGCACAAACATGTTTCCTTAGGTTTTTGCTATTCATGTAACAAACACTCTACATGCATATATGCACATTCACATACCCACTTGCACAAATGCACATCCTTACAAACAAACTCACACGACAAAATATATTTTCGTATGCAGTTATAAATTTTTCCCAGCTTCTTCATAACTACATGTTCATGTGTGTATAATATATGACTGTACGCTTGTCATAACTATCACTTCTTTATTCAGTTTGCCTACCTCTCTCTATTTTTCATACTCAGATTTTCTTTTTCTTTTTCTTTCTCTCTCTCTCTCACAAGTCTAGGACACTTACTACCCCATGGACAATAACCCCCAAAGACAATTACTCCTGAGGACAACAGATGATTCAAAACTTCTTAATATATTGGAGAAGGGGTAATTAACCAAGGGGGGTAGTTGTCGTTGGGGAGTGTTGTCCTATGGGAGGTAATTGTCCTGATATGCTCTCTCTCAAACACACACACACGCACATTGAATTTGCATTTTATATTTTCAAACAAAATATGACTGTGTGATAAGAAGCTTGCTTCCCAACCACATTGTTTTAGGTTCACTCACACTGAATGGCAAGTACTTTCTATTATAGCCCCAGGCCAGCCAAAGCCTTGTGAGTGGATTTGGGAGAAAGAAACTGAAAGAAGCCCATCATGTGTGTGTCTGTGTGTATGTGTGTGTGTGTGCATGCATCTTTATGTCTGTGTTTGTCACCTACGACCACTTGCCAACTGGTGCTGGTTTGTTTATGTCTTTGTAACTTAGTGGTTCAGCAAAAGAGACTGATAGAATAAGTACTAGGCTTTAAAAAATAAGTCCTGGAGTCGATTCATTTGACTAAAAAATTCTTCAAGGCAGTACCTCAGCATGGTCACAGCTCCAGTATGGTCACAGCTCCAGCATGGCTATAGTCCTATGACTGACACAACCAAAAGATAAAAGATATGTATACATATATAACAAGCAGACTAAATTTTTAGGAAAATCTATAGAAGAAATCAAAGCAGTATTTATACTGAGGAATAGTGTTTAACGCCACCTGAACACAGGTGTTCCCTAGGAAGCAACCATACTGCTAATTTAGCCCCAGGGGGACACCTCCTCCTGCTAGTTATTCAGTGTACTCTGCACTCAATTTATATTGCAGGTGAGGAGAGAACTCCCTACTATTTTAGCCCAGAGGGATGTCCTGCGGTTAAAATAGCAGTATTGTTTATTCCTAGGGAACGCTACGATACATATATATATATATATGTTCAAAAATACAAAGTGTATATTCAATATAGAGCAAAAATATAAGGTCTTAAGGTCCTGGGAGGGTAGAAAGATAGAGTATTTCTAATGTAGTGTTCAGCCCAAGCTTTAGTCTATCTACACTGCCTAATATCGAAAATCCAGACTAATATCAAAATTATTCAGGTAGAAAGAAATTCCTGGTTTCACTACCATAAAACCATTGTGTGGGCTTAGCAAGGAGTAAATATAATCCAAATAAAAAGAGAAAAAAGGACTTTAAACACATCTTTAAAGATCAGTAACGATTGTTTCTGTTCCAACTCTGCTTTCAACACCAGTTCATGCAAAAATTCCGAGCGAAAATTTATGTAATATTTGTGGTTTCAAACATTAGAGTGGCACTTCCTCAGACCTGCATCAAAGGTGCGCTCTGACATTAAAGATGTGTTAAAGCCTTTCTGTGTCTTCTTATTTGGATTCTGCGTATTTGCTATGATTCACTCAATCACCATCAATTTCCTGTTGTGTGCAATCCTTCAAGTGACAAAAAGTCAAATCGAAATGTATTGAGTACTTTTTCTCTCCTTCATGTACAACCAGTGTGTATATGTGTGTGTGTGTGTGTGTGTTTGTGTTAAAGAGACAATTTGTGATTAAACTAGGATTGGTTTTCATTTTCAGATATCAGATGTAAACGTATATTTTTTCCTTTGTTGTCTTTTGTCTTGTTTCTTTTCTGTAGATAGGTCAGGGAGATGAACAGTCATGTTGGTCTTATTGTTTTTTTTTTTCTATTTTCTTCCTTGATATCTTGCACTTACATTGAATCATAATATAGATGTGTGTGTGTGTGTGTGTGTGTAAATGGATCTACACGTATGCATATGCTTATATGTATAGACACTCATACATATGTTTGTAGACAT
>NC_068994.1:51515571-51517199 GCF_001194135.2 Octopus bimaculoides | reverse complement strand
TCTTTATATACACTCATACACAAACAGATACACATATAGTTATGTATGTGTATGTGGTATATGTAATATATATTTACAAACATTCTTATACATATATAGAAATATGTTTATATATATATATATATATATATGTATACCCACACACACACATATATGTAAACACAAAAGTGTGTGTGTATACATATTTGCACTTACATGCAGTTCAACTTCCATTTCTCTCATTTTATATCAGTGTTTCTCTTTTTCGTATTAACCTCTCAATGTTTTTTGTTTTTTGTTTTTCTACCTTTTCCTCATTTCGCACCAGTTTCAACCAATCTTCTATCTTTCTCTCTCTCTTTCTTCCCCTTTTGTTGCAGAAAAGTCTTTGAGGAGAATGCTGCAGAGATAGGTAACAAGAGGATGCGCCATAAGCACGTGGTGGGCGTGGTCATCACCGTGTTCCTCTCATGGAACCTCCTGACTTACTACGTCCTTGTGTCTCGTCAGCACGGAAAGGTAAATCTCTTTGCGTTGTTGTTTGCGGTCACATCTTGACCATACTGTCAGATGAAAAATAGAAAGAAAAATAAACAAGAAGTTTTAAAAACAAAAAAATTGGATGTATTGGTTGCTAACTGAGAGTGGTTTGGCCTGTGGATGGATGGATGGATTGACAGCTGACTGGTGAGTGGAGACATGGGTGAGTATGTGGATTGATGGCTGGCTGGCTGGATGGGTGGGTGCGTGTGTGAGTCTGGTTGAGCAGATGGATTTTACAGTCGGTTGATAGGGATACTGGCTGGCTGTTGTCAAGACAGAGTGACAGTGATATCTTGATTGTTCGTGACTGACAAACTGGTAGATAGACGGAAACAAAAAAATTGATTGATACGTTGATTGATAGATAGGCAAATAGACGGTGTTGGCAGGTAGCTAACATAGGCAAACCGATGGATAGACAACACGATAGGCTAATAGAAGGACTCTCATCAATTGGATAGATTAATTGCTAGTTTGAGAAACCAATAGATGGATTGACAGATACATTGACAAAGTGATACACAGGCAAATAGCTAACATGATAAAGCAATAGACAGACTGATGGATAAACTAACACAGCAGTAGAAGATAGATTTATTGGCTTACAGTCAAACTAAGGGACATGCATACCGATTGATGAAGTAACATATTCCAACACACACACTGGTTTACTTTTCTTGAAAAGAATTCCTGTTAATTCTTTGAAATTTTTTTCCTCTTTTTTTTTTAACTGTATGCAAATTTTAATTTTTGTGTAAATTTTATCTTCTGCTTTGATTCTATACATTAGGTACATTCCCTTGCGTTTAACTATAGGTTCTTCATGCAGAAGGCATTTCTTTTATTGTCTTTTACCTGTTTTAGTCATTAGACTGCGGCCATGTTGGGCACCGCCTAGGAGAGATTTTAGTTTAGATTTCTTTTAAGCCTACTACTTATTCTATCGGTCTCTTTTGCCCAACTGCTAAGATGCAGGGATGTAAACAAACCAACACAGGTTGTCAAGCAGTGGTGATGGACAAACACAGAACACAGAAACAAAGATACACACACACACACACATGTATATGTATATATATATATATATATATATATATATATATATA
>NC_068994.1:51514360-51515052 GCF_001194135.2 Octopus bimaculoides | reverse complement strand
ATATATATATTCGGTCATCCCATAAATAAAAGTCAAAGAGAGTATGGGATAAACTACCTGCATCAAGTTGCTATGAGAGCAGGTAGTCATTTTACCTTGTCCTTATTCTTTGTGCAAGTTTTGAAGAGTGCAGTTCGATTTTAACAGTTATTTTTTCAAAGCTATAAGGAATGTGACAAAGGAGTATATTCAGCACATTTTGTTTTATGAGTTCAATAAAGGCAACAACGCAATGGAAACAAATCAAATTGAGCTGGCGCATATGAAGTGAAAGCCTGAAGGCAGGAACATGGGAGATGGACACAAGAAGTGTTGACGGTTGGCAGTCAGGTCAAGAAAGAAATGAAGATCATGGCTCTGTGGTTAGAGCATCAATTTCACAATCATGAGGTAGTGAGTTCAATTCCTGGACTGGGCTATGTGTTGTGTTCTTGAGCAAGACAGTTTATTTTGCATTACTCCAGCACACTCACCTGTAGAAATGAGTTGCGACATCACTAGTGCCAAGCTGTATTGGCCCCTTTGCCTTTCCCCTGGATTACATTGGTGGCAGGAATGGAGAAAGGAGGCTGGTATACATGGGCAGCTGCTGGTCTTCCACAAAACAACCTGGATTTGTGCCTTGGAGGGTAACTTTCTAAGTACAACCCATGGTCATTCCCGACTGAAGGGACCTTTACCCTTTATGTATA
>NC_068994.1:51513265-51514350 GCF_001194135.2 Octopus bimaculoides | reverse complement strand
ATATATATATATTGATATTTATAATCAATAGGATATGTAGTTTAATCATCCCTGCCAGTTAACATTATGAAATCAGTGATGTTGATGTGGGTGGCGGGGAGGGGATGCGGGACAATTAATCATGCTCTCTTGATGTAAAACCAAAATGTTCTCTCTCCGATTATAATCCAGGATGGACTTAGAGATTGTTAAAGATAAGGCTAAGCCTTATCTTTAACAATCTCTAAGTCTATCCTGGATTATATTTCACTTCCTTTGCAATTACCATCATGGAGCTGCCGTTGTGATACATGCTTCAGGAAAAATAAAAAATAAAAATTTTAAAAAAATGGGATTTTGTTTTTAGAAGCAATACCCCGTCCCAGCTTCCTTTCTGCTGTGATATTGAATCAGCATAATGCATTGTTGTTGTAGTTGTTGTTATTCAGTTGTCTTTATTTTATTGTGTACATTGGTTGCATTGCTGAACACCTTTTTAGTTTCGTGTTCTCTATCGTGCTGAGCGTACTTGATGTAACATGTGTGTGCAGTGTTTAGTTATGCTATTTTCTGTGTGTCATTGTCATCATAACCTCCGTTTCAACATCCCTTTTTCCATGCTTGGCATGGATCATACAGAGTTTGTTGATGCAGATATTCTATGGCTGAATGCCCTTCCTGTTGCAGACCCTCGCCTATGGAAATCGAAGGATGCTAGTGGAGGAGCAATGGCCCAGCGGTTAGGGCTGCAGACTCGCTGTCATAGGATTGCGGTTTCGATTCCCAGACCGGGCGTTGTGAGTGTTTATTGAGTGAAAACACCTAAAGCTCCACAAGGCTCCGGCAGGGGATGGTGGCAAACCCTGCTGTACTCTTTCACCACAACTTTCTCTCACTCTTACTTCCTGTTTCTGTTGTGCCTGTAATTCAAAGGGTCAGCCTTGTCACACTGTGTCACGCTGACTATCCCCGAGAACTACGTTAAGGGTACACGTGTCTGTGGAGTGCTCAGCCACATGCACGTTAATTTCACGAGCAGGCTGTTCCGTTGATCGGATCAATTGGAACCCTCGACGTCGTAAGCAACGGAGTGCCAACAACAACAA
>NC_068994.1:51507353-51513089 GCF_001194135.2 Octopus bimaculoides | reverse complement strand
TGCAGACTCGCTGTCATAGGATTGCGGTTTCGATTCCCAGACCGGGCGTTGTGAGTGTTTATTGAGTGAAAACACCTAAAGCTCCACAAGGCTCCGGCAGGGGATGGTGGCAAACCCTGCTGTACTCTTTCACCACAACTTTCTCTCACTCTTACTTCCTGTTTCTGTTGTGCCTGTAATTCAAAGGGTCAGCCTTGTCACACTGTGTCACGCTGACTATCCCCGAGAACTACGTTAAGGGTACACGTGTCTGTGGAGTGCTCAGCCACATGCACGTTAATTTCACGAGCAGGCTGTTCCGTTGATCGGATCAATTGGAACCCTCGACGTCGTAAGCAACGGAGTGCCAACAACAACAACGATGGTTACACTCATTTATGACTCTTACGCAATGTCAGTGCAAGGTGACAGTAACACACACACACACGCATACACACTCACTCACTCGCTCACTCGGTATCAGGTGGGCCCAGGCTATAATAACAGAACTGAACCTAAAGGTTTTCTTTAATAAAAAAGGAATTTCATATTTTCTTTGTCCTTTCTTTAGACTTAAGGTAGCATCACCATCATTGCTGTTGAGTCTGTTTGATGTTGATTTCTGAACTTGCTTTATCTTCTCTTTTCATTCCAAGATGGATTCACCAGAGACCATCCGAGACCGGTTGAAAAAGATAGAGGAAGACATCCACCAGCAAATGAACGAGAACGAAAAATTACTGAGGCAACTCCAAAGATACAGAAAAACGTCTGGTAAGGAACGGCTTGACCTGTTTTGCTTGTCATTTTTGTCACTTTCTTGTTTGTTTATTTGGAGAGAGAGAGAGATTGCGGGATGAGGACTGAATGGAAGAGAGGATGGAGAGATAGAGAACAAGAGGTTGCTGAAGACCAACTCTTTAAGATGTCTGGAATCTGCTAAGAACAAGCTTAGCAGTTTTGTTTCTTAATCTTGTTGTTTTTTTTTTTTTTTTCTGTGTGTCATGATAGATCGCTGACCACTACACACATTTTTTTCTCTCCTTGTTTCTTTCTGTTGAAGAGCGTAGGCTCGAAACGTTAAAGACTTTCTCTATTCCCGAGCGTTATACTAATACATCTATTTGTTTTCTACACCACCTGTCTTCGCCTGTTGTTTTTTCGTGAATTCTCCCTATATATATATATATATATATATATATATAAATATGTATGTATATATAGTTCAGTGATTAGAGTGCCAGACTCACAATCATGAGGTAGTGAGTTCAGTTCCTAGACTGGGCTGTGTTGTGTTCTTGAGCAAGACACTTTATTTCATGTTGCTCCAGTTCACTCAGCTGTAAAAATGGTTTGTAATGTCACTGGTGCCAAGCTGTATCGGCCCCTTTGCCTTTCCCTTGGACAACATGGGTGGCATGGAGAGGGGAGGCTGGTATGCATGGGTCACTGCTGGCCTTCCATAAACAACTTGCCTGGACTTGTGCCTTGGAAGGGAACTTTCTAGGTGTCACCAGGAAAGAATCACTGGATAGGTTTTAAGGACAAAACCAACCAGCAGGAGACGGAAGGGTAAGCCACAAGCAAGATGGTCAAATAACATCCATGAGCTCAGTTGGTCTCACTTATGGGATCCAACTGGATTAATTAGAGGCAGTTGCTTCTAACAGGGCCTGATGGAAAGCATGTTTGAAGACTCTACCCCTACAACCCTCACAGGAATAAATTAGTGAAGAAGATGGGATAAGACAGATGTAGTCTAGCATGCTGGTGTGAAGCGGCATTACCATCCAAGACGTTGGAACACCACTACATTGTCGGATCTACTTGGAACCTCGTTAGCATGCCAGGCGAAATGCTTGGCAGTATTTCGTCTGCCACTATGTTCTGAGTTCAAATTCCACCGAGGTCGACTCAGCCTTTCATCCTTTCATCCTTTCAGGATCGATTAAATAAGTACCAGTTAGGCACTGGGGTCGATGTAATCGACTTAATCCCTTTGTTTGTCCTCTCTATGTTTAGCCCCTTGTGGGCAATAAAGAAATAAGAATGTAAATAGTTGCTAGGGGTGGGTGGGGAGCAGTGAAGTGATTTTTTTTTTTTCTTTTACGCTTCAGCAGCTGACTCTTGTTTGGAATATGCTTGGCTTCATTTTTCATCCTCTTGACAGTGTGAGTCAATAAAATAAAATACCAGTCAGACACTGGGGGCGATGTAATCAATTACATCCCCCGCTTCCCATTAATGGCCTTGTGCCAAAATTAGAAAGAATTATTATTGTTATTGTTAACATCATCATTGTCATCACCATCCTCGTCTTTGTGAATATTCAGTATAGATTTTCATCTTTGTGGCTTTGTTGGAGTGAAATCAATGAAATTAGTTGTGGCTCATTATTTAATCAAGATAACGAGGTTTTAGTTTCTGCTGGCTAGCATTTGTTGTTGCTTGTTATATTTGTGCATGATGTATTAGTTACTGTTGTCAGGGATGCTTACTCTTGTTATTACAGAATTACGGTAATTCATTCTTACGACTGTACACACATACATTCCTCTAACCGCATACACGCACACGTGTACACACATTTATACGTGCAAAATACATTCACATACATTTTATATATATATAAATATAGTTGTGTGTGTATTTTTATACATATTTTTATACATATGCATATTTATCTACACGCACACAAGATACAAGATATGCATACATTCATAGTGACACTATACATTCAGGTACCTTATATAATGTAGGTATATATATATATATATATATACACATGCATACATTTTTTTTACACATGTACAAATGTATCATTATTATATGAAACATACATGCAATTCCACTCCATGTCCTCTCCAAAGTGATATGATTTTATACATACATGAATGTATAGTGAATACCTTCACACACACACACACACACACACACATGACAGGCTTCTTTCAGTTTCAGTTTATCAGATCCACTCACAAGGTCTTGGATCTATTGTAAAAGAGCTTTGCCCAAGGTGGGACTGAACCTAAAAGCCACGTATTTGGGAAACCAACTTCTTAGCCACACAGCCATATCTACACCAACGTATTCATTCAATCACTCTCACTCCTCGCCCATTGGCTAATCCACTCGCTCTTTCATCCATTTACTCAATCCGCCCACTCATCCCAATCCACTTGCTCATTCACCCATTGACTAATCCACTCACTCATTCTCCCGTTTACTCAATCACTCATTCCCTCACACACTGTGTAGCAAATGGAATAGTGAATGTGTTTCTTAAAGTCAATATAATTTTACTCTGATAGCCAAGCTGATGGGAGATTTCTGTTCCTCTTTTGCTTATATATTCAAATAGATGGACATCAAAATCCTCTTCTTATAATCTAGCATCAAAACTCTCCTGTTATTTTTCTAGCATTAAAATACTCTGGCCATTTTTTTAACATCAGAATACTCCTTTACTCCCATCACGTTTTTGTCAAGTAAAAACATGAACTCAATGAAATTAGATACGCAAGCTTATATATAATGTCTTTGATGCATTATCTAACTTTATTCTTTATTTTCTGGTGTGGAATGGCAAGGAGGAGGAGACAGAGAGCAGGCTTTGGAGCGTTAATGTAGCACATTCTGTGAGAATCTGATACTCGTCATGCTGGAATCTGTCCGCATGCTTCGATATTTATCAATCATATTAAAATATTATTTATCAATATTTTGTTTTGAAGGCTTTGTTTTTTTCTTTTTTTTTTTTCCTTTTTCTTCGACAGATGTCACTTCCAAAATTTGACAATTTTTCATTTTTTTTTTTTAGTTGTTTTGTTTTATTTTCTACTCAAACACGATATAACGAAAATTTTAAAACGCAACACCAGTGTTGTGTAGTTTCCTCTTTCCACCAAAACATTAGCTATGGCTGGTTCTTCGTTATTGTTGTCATAAAATTTACCATTCATCTAGTGTGTATGATGTCTATTTTAGCATCAGTGTTTCAGCAGCGGCTGCCGCCGTTCCGTTTCTTTAGATTTTAGTTTTCTGTGCTGTTGGAAATTCTAACCTAATCTTTTATGATGCTACTTCACATAATTGATTTATTACTGTGGCTCTCCTCATGTTCCAGAATGTCTCAGGAGGAAGGAGGTCTTTTTTTTTTTTATTCATTTATTTACTTGTTTATTTCATTTCTTTGAGGGTTTTTTTTTTTTGTGGGGTTTTTTTTTTGGCAAGCCAATAGTTGTTAAAATAAACAACTTTTTAAACTGTCCTGTGATAATTTTTGTGCTGCAGAGTTGTTTAATGTTTGATTATTTCTGTATCTAGATGAAAGGTTGTTGTCATCACTGTCACCATCATAGCTTCTTTTTCATCATCATCATCATCATCACCATTATCAGCCTGTTTTGTCATTTTTTTTTTACCTGTGGGCCCCTTTAGTTCCTATTTCTCTCAGGTGGGCCCTCCTAGCCATCCAATTTTTTTAAAAAATTCTTATCATATTTTTATAATTAAGTATTATAAAGAATTGTGTAAAAGAAAATTATTTAAATATTTTGCGTATTATAGAAATATAAACCAGTTTATTGCAGATAAATCTGAACATAAAAATCTTATATGGATCACAAAGGATCGTGTTGACCCTAGGCAAGAACCACTGGTCTACTCTACTGGAGCTTCTCTACAGCCCTAAAGTAGTGATATTTGGTCACAGGCCTTTCTTTAATTCATTGAGTATTATCTTATGTAGAATTATCATCATCATCGTTGTTTAATGTCCACTTTCCATGCTGGCATGGGTTGGACAGTTTGACTGGGAACTGGCAAGCCAGAAGGCTGTACCAGGCTCCAATCTGATCTGGCAAGGTTTCTACAGCTGGATGCCCTTCCTAACGCCAACCACTTCAAGAGTGTAGTGGGTGTTTTTTACGTGCCACCGGCACAAGAGCCAGTCAGGCGGTACTGGCATTAACCATGCTTGAATGGTGCTTTTTATATGCCACCGGCATGGGAACCAGTCAGGTGGCACTAGCATCGATCACGCTCGAATGGTGCGTTTCATGTGCCACCGGCACGGGTGCCAGTCAGACGGCACTGGCATCGACCATGCTCAAATGGTGCTTTTTACGTTCCACCAGCACAGGAACCAATCAGGTGGTACTGGCATTGGCCACACTTGAATGGTGCTTTTTACGTGCCACCAGCATGGGAGGCAATCAGGTGGCACTGACATCGACCATGCTCAAATACTGCTTTTTATGTGCCTCCGGCATAGGAGCCAGTCATGCGGCACTGGCATCGACCACGCTCAAAATGATGCTTTATAGGTGGAAGTATTGTTTTCAGTTGTGTTTGTTTGTTTATCTGTGGACAAGATATCTCAAGAACCACTGGATGGATTCAGATGAAACTTTCAGGGATGTTTGCTCTCATGACTGGCATGAACTGATTAGATTTTGGGATTGATCCGGTACCGGACAAGGATTCTGGATTATTTTTCCGGTTCTTTTTACTTAATTTTTGAGATTGGTTGAGTTCATTTTTAGTATTCTCATTTGTGAAAGTGATCAAGTTCATTTCAAATATTCTCATTTAAAAAATCATCTCTGGCTAATCATTGAGAGGTCATTGGTGTTGCCTTGGTGGAGGTTTGCGCTTTCTGAATGCTCCTGTTGTTACTAAGACGACGAGCTGACAGAATCATTGGTGTGGTGAACAAAATGTTCAGTAGCTTTTCTTCCAACTCCTTATGTTCCT
>NC_068994.1:51502389-51506349 GCF_001194135.2 Octopus bimaculoides | reverse complement strand
CTACCACCAACACCATTGCCACCTTACCACCTCCACTACTACCGCTACCACCACCTTCACCACCACCATCACTATCAAATATGAACACCACTACCACTGTCGCCAATACCGATGTGGTCACCGCCAACACCGCACCAGCATTGGTACAATAAATACCACTACCACCACCACCATCACTAACAGTATGTCCTGATACTACTGCCGTCACTGCTATGCCCATACTACAATCGCCAACGTCACTATTGACACCACCCTGATACAACCGCCAACACTACGGCATCAACACTACAATACTGTCTCTACCATCACCACTATTAATGCAAAATTAACACCACTACTGTGTGGTGTGTTACATGTACTACCACCATCACCACTACGCTACGCTCACCAGTGTCACCACCAACACCACCATGATACATTCACCAGCACCACATTCTCCAGCACACTACTATTACTGCTACTACTACGACTACTACCACCAGCACCACTGCTACTACTACTACTACTACTACTACTATTTATGTATTCACTACATGTACTACAACTGTGCTGTGCTTGTGAGCACCACACCATGTAACAATCACCCACACCACTACCACCAGTACCACCACCACGCTGTCATTAGTGTAATGTCATCACTACCATTGTCATCAATACAATAGCATCACTGCTGTCGGTG
The DNA here is from genome assembly GCF_001194135.2 of Octopus bimaculoides. NCBI lineage: Eukaryota > Metazoa > Mollusca > Cephalopoda > Octopoda > Octopodidae > Octopus > Octopus bimaculoides. Next base: position 51,505,670 of record NC_068994.1, on the reverse strand, counting down.
GAGCACAGACCATCGTGAGCCAGCAAAGTAGCCTCTATGTGGTGGTTCTGCTTCCTGGAAATAGCAGCCAAATATCTGTAAAAAAAAAAAAAAATCACATCTGATCCTGCATTTGCTGCTCGTAGGGGGAAAGGTGGGATCATCACAGCCGGAATGCTTTTGATCAGAGCTCTGTTCCGATGTGGCTGACCTGGGTTAAACAGCATCGATAATCACAGAAACCACCATCGCTTCTATCATCATCATCACCACCATTGGTTTAATACCAGCTGTGTCATCTTAGATTCACTGTTCTTGCCCTTACGACCACCTTTCGTCCCACCCCCACTAACTTACAGGTTACAGTCAACGAGAGAGCTCTTACGTGGTTGCTCAGTCTGCAAGATATGGCAGCCAAATGTTTCTAGAATCACATGCTACTGTTTAAAAAGGGGAAGACACTTTTGATAATAGGGAGCATCGTTGCAACTGAAACGCCTTTGATCATAGGCCTGCCCAACCGTGTCTGACCTGGAACTAAACGACAACAGCACAACACTATAGTGAGTTGATGAGAAGCCTGCACATGGTCACTTGATCCATTAGAAGTAGCAGCCAAATATTCCTGATATCACACCTCTGCAGAATAGCTCAGAAATAGCATGCTGCAGATTTTTAAAAATATAACATAAGGCCTTTTTAAAAAATCAATACTAATGTGTGAGCATCTTGAAAAATGTGTTGTCCATAATTTTGTTCCACAAAAATTACTATTAATAAAACGAGGTAAGTAATATTGGGTTGTCCAGAATGTACGTGCCGATTTATAGTAGCTTACCATTCAACTTATTTGCCATGAAACCACCTCAATTCTGGGAAGAGGGTATTTTCAAGTTAAAGGAAAGATGGAGATGCACTGTGCAACAAAATGGTTCATATTTGGTTGATTAAAAATGTAATGGCAAGTATTTATTGACCTTTTCTTTCCTTTAAAAATTGGCACAAACTTTCCGGACAACCCAATAGATTTCTGTATTTTTGGACAATCTAGACTACCTCAAGAGAAGGGTCACAGAACTGATTAGTACAGACATGCTGCTCCAACTTCTGGCCCATGCATAAGTATGCTGTCTCTTCTCTCTGCCTTTTTCTTTTTTGTAGTGTTACTATCTCCAGAGAAGGGCCAACCAATTGACTAGCATGAAGTCACTCACACTCATACTCCAGCCTCTGACCCTACATAGGTGTGCTAGCTTTTCTCTGCTGTTTTTGTATTTGTAGGGCTAATATATCTAGAGAAAGGTGAACCAACCCATTAACACAGGTGTACTCTCCTTTTTGTAGCACTACCTTAATGGTTTCTACTCCTTGAATCTGGCTCTACTCATGCTGACCCTCTTATCTCTCCTTCTCTCTTCACCCTTTTCAATTTGACACCTGCTGGCAAAATATGAACAGGGAAAGAGTTGTCAAAGCACCTGGGAAAGTCCCTCGAGAATTTCTTTCTTACCTGTGTTTTATTTGTCACAAGTGTTGACTTGCAAAGGTTTAAGTGGAACCTTGATAATGTCAATCTTATACTAGTCTATGAAGGCTAGAGGGCACTGTCCCTTCCTTCAGACCCAGCAAGTAAAAAAAAGAAAGACTTTGAAACAGGTTTTTATATTTATAAGTGCAACTGTAATTTATTTTATTTGATCTCTAATGTCTCCACAAAGTCAAAAAAAGCAGACCATATTTGGGAAATGTTGTTTTGGATACAATATGGCTGAATAAAAGAAGGGGTGGGCTCAGCTGGACCGTCTTTGATCAGAGTGCTTAGATTTCAACAGGATAGATGAACATCACAGCTGGATCCATAACTGCTGCCACCACCACGACCAGTGACTCCACGTTGTGATCTCTTGATTTTGCCAGAAATAGCAACCAGGTGCAGGCATGGCTGTGTGGTTAAGCAGTGGTGGTGGTGGTGTTGTCTAGACTCAAGTCAGCCCTGATAAAGCAGACAAATAATTGAAAGCATTCTAGCTGTTCTTTTACAATGGTGTCGTTTTATATCTTGTCTTCATTGGCATTGTGTACCTAGGACTACATCATCTATCGTGTCCCTTCTTTGCTGATTATGTTGTTTCGCTGTAGGTCAGCTCCAATCAAACAGATCAGCAGAGCCATGATCAATAGCAATCCAGCTGTGACGATCATGTCTTCTTTTACAGACACAGTGTACCTAGGACTACTTCATCTATCGTGTTCCTTCTTTACTGATTTCATTGTTTTGCTGTAGGTCAGCTCCAATCAAACAAACCTATAGAGCCATGATCAAAAGCAATCCAGTTGTGACTATCATGTCCTTATTAGGCATAGTGTATCTCTGAATACTTTATTGAACGTGCCCATTCTTTTGTTGTTGTTGTTGTTATCAGTTTCCAATGAACAAACATGCAATCAAAAGTAATCCAGCCATGGCCATTTCATCATATTTTGTTTATCAGGCATAGTGTATCTTGGATTTCATTATCAGTGTGTCCTACCATTCTTTCTAAGTCAGCAGGATATGATTTGTGGAAGACTTGGCTGCTATTTTTAGCAGCTCGAGTGACCTCATAGAAACTTCTTCATTGTCGTTGCTCGGTTCTGGGTCAGCTCTGATGATTCAGCAGATTCAGAATCAAAGATGCTCTAACCATGACCACTCCATCTAATGTTCAGACAGTGTTGTGTGTGTAAAGCTGTTTTAAACAATCTGTCCTTCCTATTTTGTAAAATAGTTGGGAGTGATGCTAATGACATATCACTGCTATTTCTAGCAAGTCGGGTGACCATTTAGAAATGTTCTCACTTGTTGTCGATGCTTATGCGGTTGCTATGGTAACAATTAATACAATAGTGACAATTTGATAATGATGGTAATAGTGTTAGTGGGGCCGGTGGTGGTGGTGATAGTATTGGTGGTGGTGGTGGCGGTATTAGTGGTGATTGTGGTGGTAATAATGGTGGCGGTGGCGGTGGTAATGGTGATTGCGCTGTGGTGGCAGTGGTGATGATGATGATTTTGCTGGTGGTGGTGGTGTTGTTGGTGGTGTTGGTGGTGGTGGTGTTCCACTACAACATGAACAGGAGCACAAAGAGAAACAATAGCCTTAAGTACAAGAACAACATCAACTACCACCACCACCACCACCACCACCACCACCACCACTACAACCATCATCATCATTGCAGTAATCTGTTGCCTTAATTCTAGCATAAAGATTGAAATGAAAGGAAGCCTGGTGGAATGGTATGGGTTGATGGGAGCTGCA
>NC_068994.1:51500939-51502048 GCF_001194135.2 Octopus bimaculoides | reverse complement strand
GTTGGTGTAATGGTGATAGTTGTGGTTGTGGTGGTGGCGTTAATGTTGGTGTATGGTGTTTGTTGTTGTGGTGGTAGTGGTGATGTTAATGTTGGTGTAATAGTGATCATCGTGGTGAAGGTGGTGGTGTTACTGTTGGTGTATAGTTGTTGTTGTTGTGGTGGTGGTGGTGGTGGTGTTAATATCCATGTAATAGTGATCATTGTGGTGGTGGATATGTGCGTAGTTGTGGTAGTGCCAACCGGGTAATGTTGTAGTGGTGAAGTTGGTGTAATAATGGTGTTGGTAGCGGTAGTGGTGGTGGTAATATCGTGTAGTTAATAAGGTAATGTTGTGGTGGTGTTGGTATAATGGTAGTTGGTGGTGTAATGGTGGCTGTGATGGTAGTGGTGGTGGTAGAATAGTAGTAGTAGTAGTAGTAGTAGTAGTAGTAGTAGTAGTAGTAGTAGTAGTAATGTCAGTGTAATAGTGGTAGTTGAAGTGTTAATGTGGGTGATGGTAGTGGCAGTGTTAGTTGTGGTGTTGGTGCTGGTGGTGATGGCAGTAGTGGTAGAGGTGGTAGTAATAGTGTTGATGAATAAACTGTTATAACGATTGTAGCTGTGGTGTTTGGCATTTGGCACTGGTGGTAGTAGTGTGAGATATATATGTGTGTGTGTTGAGTGTGTGTTGAGTGTGTGTATACATACACACACACATACATATAACTACATACATTAGATATATATGTATATATATATGTAATTATAATTAAGGGCACCACTATATATATACACATACATATAAATATATATATATATACATACATATATATTTCTGTATATATACTATATATATAATATATACATATATACATAGCAAATAGAAGGGGTTGCTGAAAAGTTCCATGGCTTTGGGTAAAAGAAAATACAGGCAGATAACTATGATTTTATTCAACATATTCCAGATTCACACACTTATTGCAGTGGTCCTTCAGTTTTTCTAAGCCCTGTAAAAGGAACTCGGAAGGTTGGACCTCCAACCAGGCTTTTTGTGATACCCTTGAAGCCAGGAACTTTTCAATACCCCCTCTTGTGTGTATACGTATCTCTCTCTCTCTCTCTCTCTCT
>NC_068994.1:51495594-51500749 GCF_001194135.2 Octopus bimaculoides | reverse complement strand
ACACACACACACATACTCATTCGCTCATACATATATGCACACACACACACACACACACACACACACACCTATACACACAAATTATGAATTCCAAACACCTCTACATACATAAGTAATGACAGCCGTGCCATGCTGATTGTTGTGGTGATGTAAAGTAAATGGCTATGGTGGTGGCGGTGGTGGTGGTTATAATATGGGCTGTAGTGGGTCTGATGGTGCCAGTAGTAGCCTTCTTGTAACAGTGGGCGGTGGGGCTGGTGTGGTGGTGGTGGTGGTGGTGGTGTCTACTCAGTGGTAGTCAAGGATGAAGCGAGTGAAGCAAATAAGGAAATAGATTCTTAAATTTCAGTGTAAATGATGTTGAAAATTAGCTGTGCATGTATAGTGTGTGTGTGTGTGCATACTTATAGATAAGAATTTGAAATTTATAATTTGTGTGTATATAAATAGATGTGTGTGTGTGTGTGTGTATGCAGGCATATATGTATATTTATCCAAATTTATAGATATGTATCTATATATGTATTTATATATTTTAAAATAAATGTATGTGTATATATATATATATGTATATGATTATATGTGTATGTGTGTATATATATATATGCAAATATATATATATATGTGTTTGTATATATATGTGTATGTATATATATACATATATGTATACATTTATATGTATGATTTATATATATATGTACGTCGTAATGTGTGTGTTTGTATATGCATAAATATGGGTGTATGTTTATATGTTATATATATGTGTGTGTGTGTGTGTGTGTGTGTGTGTGTGTGCAGAGATGTTTGTTCAAATGAGTGTGAAAGATTAATTGGTGTATGTGCATATTATGCATTAAATTGTGTTTTTATACGTACACATATGCATATTTATACACACACGTACATTTAGATATATCATATGCATGTCTCTGCCTATGTTTGCACATGTACGTATATGTATGTGTATATATATATATATATATATATATATATATATATATATATTGTATACTATACACACGTGTGCACTTGCACATAGACTGTGCATATATGCATAATTGTATGTTTAATATATGCCCCCCCCCATATACCACGTATATATCATTGTTTGATTAAATGCCTGAATTTGCATGCATGCGTGCAGATTCATGGGTTAAGCCGGTTCATTGCAGCTGCATCTCTCACTATAGCAACCACTGTAAAGTGGCGAAGTGTGTGCACCGGGGCATGTGTGTGCACCAGAGCATAATGCAAATGGTTTTAAGGTTGGACGTCCTTTGTGCCAACCAATACGTCTATATATAGGTATGTATGTGTGTGTGTATATATATTTGTATGTGTGTGTATATATATATATAAATATATTTATGTATGTATACATGTATGTATGTATATATATATATGTATAAGAGACCAAAGTGTACATACGCCGCCATATGTATATAAAAGGAATGCAAGAAATGGGACAAGAACGCAAAACATCCAGACAGTTTGATGATACAAAAAAGGGACAAGAGAAACAAGGACCTGTCATCCGGAGTTTTCTTTCCTCAGTCTAGTTCCAGATTATCTTTGCAATTTCGGCTGGTTATACTCGAGATTGCAAAGATAATCTGGAACTCGACTGAGGAAAGAAAACTCCGAATGACAGGTCCTTGTTTTTCTTGTCCCTTTTTTGTATCATCTAACTGTCTGGAGGATTTGCGTTTTTGTCCCATAAGTTTTGAATTAAAATCTTCCACCAAACCTTAGTCACAATTTATGTTCCTAACACTAGCTGAAGTCGGCAGCCTCTACCTTTGATAATGCATTTGGGCTAGACCTTCATTAATTTGTAAAATTTGTGTCCCTTGCAAACCCCATCACCACCACCACCACCACCACCGTCACTACATTAAGGCTCTGTAGCTTGATTTTGCTGATTCAAAAGTGTGATTGGTAGTATATTTGATTTTTCTCAAGCATGTGAAATCAAAATTAATCTCTTTAAATGTAAAATGCTATCAGCTGAAAAAGTCTGTGTTCTTGCAATTAACCGTTCATTGTTTGTTCTTTGTGCGGAAAATAAACTCCAAGTGTAAATTGTGAAAAGAGAGCAATGCCCAGTGTTTATCTCCTCTTGTAGTGTTTTCTCTTATTGTCCAGGCCTTTCTACTATCGAACAGAACTGTTTCAATACATGCTTAGAAAAATAGCATTTTAATTCTATCGCCAGCTGAATGTTTTCCAAATAGCCCTTTTGTGACAATAATTTCTGATGAAATACACTGATTATGTTTTTTCAATTAATTTTGCAACTAATAAAAGAATTTCAAGGGACTTAGTAAAATAATTAACTTTTTTTTTTTCTTTTGTTTGTGTTTATTTCTGTATTGCGCTGTTGTTTGTAACATTGACAAAAGACTCTTTCATAACATCATGATACAATGTTTTAATTTAAATACAAACACTTCACGATGAGAGATTTTTTTTTTTTGTCGAACCAAAGGTGGGTTTGGATAGATTTGGGTATCAAAGGGGTTAAAATAAATTTTGCATACTGCTACTCCTGCTAATTGATGTCATTACCTAAAGGTATTTTTACTGTCTGACATGCCATATCTAACTAAAATAACAAAAACCTGTGATTCATAGGGGTATGTATGCTGAAGGCCAAACCATAGTTACAATATATGATGAGTAAATTGCTCTAGCAGAGCCCTTTATCTTCTTCGGGCTCCAGGTCATGTACACCCAGAAGCTACTGAACACAGTCAAGCCAACAAACCATTTAAGTTTATAGTGCTCCCACTGTATACAACACTGAGTTGTTCCTCTTTTGTGCTATCTGCTATCAGCTAGGAGGACTGGGATGGTTTGAAAGAGCTGAGTGTTTGTTCAGTGAGTATTTCTGATTATTTCATTGGCTTGCAGTGTTGTGTTCGGGTTCCTCAATTGAAGCAACAAAATGCTGTTTTGATAGACGAGTAGTCACCATTCTGTGGTCTGACTGCTTAATTTTATGGAAACTAGAGAGATAAGGTTGTTTTTTTTTTGTTTTGTTTTTTTTATATCTCTTGAGTTTTTTGATTCAGATAAGAATTAATTGCTAGCTTTAAATCTAAACGAGGTCTTGATTTTATTAAACTTCTTCCTCCTCCTCTACAGAAGGATGAAAGGCTGAGTCAAGTCTGATGGGATTTGAACCTGCTAACCTAGAAGAAGGAAATAAAATGCTGAACACATTTCATTTAGTCCAGAAACTCCAAGAAGTCTTTGCTGTTGTTACATTCCTCCTGCCCCACCCCTCTCCTCTACCATCCAGCGCTCCTTTTCATGGAAATATCGGTTTCTGTTCAGATACTACATTTGTATCTCATTTCTTTTAAAAAGGACAAAAGTAATGATTTTTATGTGTGTGTATGTGTATGTATGCATGTGCATGTCTGTGTCTGCACTATAGGCTTCTTTCAGTTTCCATCTACCAAATCCTCTCACAAAGCATCGGTCCATCAGAGACAAGCAAAAAGCTCATGTCCAAGGTGTCACACAGTGGGATTGAACTTGAAGTAATTTGATTGGGAAGCAAACTTCCTGCTACACAGCCACACTTGCGACTATTGTTTATAAATGGTTCTCTGTTGGTTTTGATGGTGGATATTCCAGTAGCTTAATCAGCTGAACTGCCTGCTCAGTGTGTATGTGGTTGAATGTTCCACGGGTGACATGTACCCCTAATCTAACCCCTTGGCAGAATCATCCAGGCACAGTATGTGATGTGGTTGGTCCTTTGAATTGCCGGTACAGCTTATCATATGGACTTGTAAACATTCTTTATGACCATTTCTTTAACTGAGAAGGTTGACAAGGTTCCTTCAACTAAATTTCTTCAAGGCGATGCTCCAGCATGGGCACAGTCTGATGACTGGAAACAAGTAAAAAGAAAAGGAAAACAACTTCTCCATTGTTTTACTTCTGCTCTTCCTCGTTAGCATGAGTCGGAAGAGGATTTTCGAGTTCCTTTAGGTTGTGTCTTATGGCTGAATGCTCTTCCTGTTGTCAACTCTTTTAGTCAAGTCTTACAGCATGAAAGAAGACGATGCATCATTCTAAAACCAAGACACATGTACACACGCATATAAGCCAATCTATGCATTTGTATATATGAATGTATGTCTATATTATATAATGGTAATAACATATATATATATAATAAGAATAATAATAACGTATATATGTAACATAATAATACATGTATAATACATACATACATGTATAACATATACATGCATAATGAATGTATGCATGCATACATACATACCAACATACAAATATTCTGATGACATGTTTATGTACATTTATGTGTGTCAGCTGTTGGGGAAATGAAATCCAATCTTGCCAAATGCAGGATAAACTGAATCAATCCTTTTAAAGTTGGACATCTTAACATAATCCTCGCTTGATCTCTCTGACATTTTTAACTCCACGAAGAAGATATCACCAATGTTTAGTCTGATTCTGTTTTTTTTTTCTTTATGCTTTTTAAAAAAATTTTTTTTTAATTTTGTTTTGGCCTTTTATCTTTTGGTTCTTTTTTCCATATTTCTTCGTCGTCGTCGTCATCTTCTTCTTCTTCTTCTTCTTCAATCTATTTATTTATGTAGTTTTGGTTATATTGCTCTCTGTCTGTCTGTCTGTTTTTTTGTTGCTGTTGTTGTTGTTGTTTTTTTTTTTTTCTTTGTTTTATTATATATATACATTTTACGATTAAAGATCTTGTCTTTCAGAAATAAACATGTTTAAGAAATTATATCTGTGTACAAGCATTTAAAGATTAATGATGCTTGCTGTTGGAACTTTGTCATTGCTCTTCTTCTTGTTGTTGTTGTATCATTGGAAATCAGCAGCAGTCCCATTGCTATTATTGTCATCATCACCAATAGCAACCATTGTAGTTGTCCCATCACATGCTACCTATTGTAACACCACCACCACCATCACCACTACCATCGCCACTACCACCATACCACCACGATCACCACTACTACTACCGCCTTACCACTACCACCACCACCACCACTACTACCACCACCACTACTATTGCCACTATTACTACCACCATACCACCACGACTACCGCCATCACCACTACTACTACTGCCTTACCACTACCACCA
>NC_068994.1:51491102-51495570 GCF_001194135.2 Octopus bimaculoides | reverse complement strand
ATCACCACTACTACTACCGCCTTACCACTACCACCACCACCACCTATATTTGGAACATCATCAAAGAGCTGATGAGGAACCTGCTGTATGGTCGCTCAGCTTGTTCAAAAACAACAGCCAAAGATCCCTCGAACACCATCCTACCGTCTTAAAAATAAGGAAAAAAAAAACTTTGGGTTATATAATCCAGGAAACCCTTAAATAGATGGGATGGTCATGGCTGGGAAGCTTTTGATCATAGGTCGGCTCATGAGGGGCTGTTAGACTGGGGCTAAACAACAACGGCCATCGCTAACATTTCCTTTTACAATCGCTCCCAACATCACCACCACCACCACCACCATCACACTATCGGTAATGTAAGGTTGTTAACTATAGTGACTAACTAAACTATTACCACCACCACTGCCGCATCATCCCTACTGTCACCACTGTGGCCATCACCACTAACTTCATTATAGCGACCAACACTACCAGAAAAGCAGCCAGCCACAGAAAGTGTACCTCAATGAACACTGTCAGACCCTCAGGTGCACTGAAAAGTAGACACTGAAATGATGATGATGATGATGATGATGGTTGCTTGTATTTGATTCCAAAAGGCTTTTTTCTATTCACCCATCCATCCAGCGCGCCAACCAATCTTTCTTACGACTTTTCTTTATTCACCTTCCCAGAAATATTCTAATTCTAAGCTAACCTCTGACTTCCATCTTCGTCTCTTTCTTCTCTTGTGTTTATTTATTTATTCATTACCTCTGCCTCAGCGAAGGCAGAGATATTGTTTTCAGTCATGTTTGTTTGTTTCTTTGTCTGTGGACAAGATATCTCAAGAACCGCTGGATGGATCCAGATGAAACTTTCAGGGATGTTTGGCCTCATGACTGGCATGAACTGTTTAGATTTTGGGATCAATCCGGTACCAGACAAGGATCCTGGATTATTTTTCCTGTTTTTTTTACTTAATTTTTGAGAGTGGTCGGGTCTATTTCAGATATTCTCATTTTAAAAATCATCTCTGGTTAATCATTGAGAGAACATTGGTGTTGCCTTGGCAGAGGTTTGCGCTCCCTGAGTGCTCTTATTATTATTATTATTATTATTATTATTATTATTATTATTTTATTTTTTGCTAGGTCATAAAGGTCAGTTGTCCAATGGCAATGGTTCGAAAGTGAATCATAACAATATCTTTGAAAAACATATCCGAGACTTTCCGACCACTAGTCCTGAAGAAACGGTTCTGCCTGTTTTACTAATAGCCTGTGACCGTACACAAGTCAGTCGTAGCCTCGATCAGTTGATCAAGTAAGTGACCCTTATTTGGGGATTTCTTTTTCTCCCCCACCTTCACTCCACTCCACACCCTTTAAATTTCCATTCTTATTCCAATACAATATTTCATTTTGCTCAATACAAATTAGTGTTGGCTGCCATCATCATCCCCAAGTTAGCATGAGCTGGACGATTTGACTGAGGACTGGTGAACCGGATGGCTGCACCAGGCTCCAATCTGATCTGGCAGAGTTTCTACAGCTGGATGCCCATCCTAATGCCAACCACTCCGAGAGTGTAGTGGGTGCTTTTACGTGCCACCAGCACGAGGGCCAGTCATGCGGTACTGGAGTGGTTAGCGATAGGAAGGGCATCCAGCTGTAGAAACCTTGCCAGATCAGATTAGAGACTGGTGCAGCCTCCTGGCTTGCCAGTCCCCAATCAAACCGTCCAACCCATGGCAGCATGGAAAACGGACATTAAACAATGATGATATATATATATATCTATAGATATATTCACACACATACATACATATACACACATACACATACGTCATCTTTCAGTTTCTATCCACCAAATCCACTCACAAGGCTTTGGTTGGCCCAGGGCTACAATAGAAGACACTTGTTCAAGGTGTCTCACAGAGGGACTGAACCTGAAACCATGTGGGTGGAAAGCAAACTTCTTACCACCCAACCATGTTTGCACCCATACTGTTAAATGCTTATTTTGGAAAAGATTCCTCCAGTACTTAGTGTCTTCTCTCTATCCTTTGTTGCTGCAGATATCGCAAGGATCCTCACAAGTTCCCTATAGTGGTCAGCCAGGACTGTGGACACGTGAAGACGTCGATGACCATTGATCGATACAAGGACAAAGTTACACACATCAAGGTAAGCTGGTCTTTTATTGCATATGTCGAGAAATGAGGATGGGTAGGTTGTGTAGATGTGTGTTTATATATATAAGACACATGGCTCAGTCGTTAGAGCATCGGGCTCGCAATCATGAGGTAGTGAGTTCAATTCCTGGGCTGGGTTGTGTGTTGTGTTCTTGAGCAAGACACTTTATTTCACGATACTCAGCTGTAGAAATGAGTTGTGATATCACTGGTGCCAAGCTGTATTGGCCTTTGCCTTTCCCTTGAAGGACATCTGTAGCATGGAGAGGGGTGGTTGATATGCATGGGCGTCTGCCGGTCTCCCATAAACAACATTACCTGGCCTTGTGCCTCAAAAGGTAACTTTCTAGGTGCAATGCCATGGTCATTCTTGACCGAAGGGGATCCATCATCTATTCGAGCATGGTCGTTGCCAGTGCCATCAGACTGGCTCCTGTGCAGGTGGCACATAAAAAGTACCATTTGAGTATGGTCAATGCTAATACCACCTGACTAGCCCTCATGTCGATGGCACGTAAAAGCACCCTCTACACTCACGGTGTGGTTGGATGAGAGGCAAAGTTGACTTTGACAGGATTTGAACCCAGAGTTCAGAGTATCGGAATGAATATCACCAAACATTTTTTTTTGTCTTTGCAGCATCCTGATTTGAGTGACATCAACCTGCCATGGCCACAGACCAAATTCCAAGGTTACTACAAGATAGCCCGACACTACAGGTGGGCCATCAATCAAGTATTAGTGAAACTTAATTTCTCAGCTGTGATAATTGTTGAAGGTAAGCACTTCACTGGGACACTCTGTACAAAGATCTATGTGTGGGCGTGCATGGCTGTGTTCGTGTGCATGTGTGCATGTTTTTGTTTGTATGGGTGTGTGTGTTTACATGTGTTTGTATGCATATGTGTGTGTGTACATGTGTGCGCATGCATGTGTTCGTGTGCATGTGTGTGTGCGTGTGTGTTCGTGTGCATGCATGTGTTCATGTGTGTGTGTGTGCATATGTTTGTGTGCATGTTTGTGTGCGTGTGTGTACATGTGTGTGTGTGCACAGGCATGCATGTATTCATGTGTGTGTCTGTGTGCATTTGTGTGTGTGTACATATGTGTTTGTGTTTATGTGTGCACAGGCATTTGTGTTCATGTGTGCGCGCATGCATGTTTGTTCGCGTGTGTATGTGTGCACGTATATGTGTTTGCATACATGTATGTGTTTGTGTGTGTGCATGTGCATGGTAGGGTGTGGTCGTGTTGTTGCCATTATTGGTGCTGATGTCAATTAACTCCCACCCCCCCACTTCACTTCACTCCACATCAGTCCTGGTTGATTGAACAAATTTATGATGGAATGATATTTCCAGCTGTGACCATCTTGTCGTGCACCTAGAACTGCATTATCTGGAGTGATTTTTGCAAATTTTTTTCAAGGGCGTAGGAAGATATTTGAGGACTGTATGGCTGCTGTTTCTAGCAGAACATGCGACCACGTAGAGATTTCCTTGTTTGTTCATCATGATGGGCTCGGTGGTTGTGGTGGTTGCAATGGCAATGATTAATGATGTATGGTAGTGGTATGATGATGGTGGTGGTGGTGGCGGTAGTGGCGGTGACTGTGATAATGATGATGATGGTTGTGATAGTGATGATGGTGATAGTGATGATGATGATTATGATAGTGGTGCTGGTTGTGATGATGATGATGACAATAATGTTGATGATACTGCTGGTGATGCTGTGGACATTCCCAGTTTTCCTTCTATATTCTCCCTCTCACTCACTCTCTCTCTCTCTTTTTCTCTTTGATTTTCCAGATGACCTTGACATATCTCCTGATTTTTTTGAATATTTTGCTGCCACTTACCCAATTCTTCGAGCTGATCCCCTGCTGTGGTGCGTCTCTGCATGGAACGACAACGGCAAGGACGGAATGGTGTCTAATGATGCAAGTCAGTATCTTAATCTTGACAACAATGATGGTGATGATGTCACCAAACAATGTGTGCGTGTGTATGTATGTATGACTATGCATGTGTGCATGTTATATGTATATATTTCGGTATGTGTATGTGTCTAATTTTTTGCTGCATATCTGTATATAGGCGCAGGAGTGGCTGTGTGGTAAGAAGCTGGCTTCTCAATCACATGGTTCCAGGTTCAGTCCCACTGCATGGCACCTTGGGCAAGTATCTTCTACTATAGCCTCGGGCCGACCAAAGCCCTGTGAGTGGATTTGGTAGACGGAAACTGAAAGAAGCCCGTCGTATATATGTGCATATGTTTGTGTGTCTG
>NC_068994.1:51484633-51491092 GCF_001194135.2 Octopus bimaculoides | reverse complement strand
CTTCCCAACATCTCTTGACAACTGATGCTAGTGCCTTTACATCCCTGTAAATTAGCGGTTCAGCAAAATAGACTGATAGAATAAGTACTAGGCTTGCAAAGAATAAGTCCTGGGGTCGATTTGTTCGACTAAAGGTGGTGCTCCAGCATGGCCGCAGTCAAATGACTGAAACAAGTAAAAGAATAAAAAGAATATATATATATATATATCTTTTATCTTTTGCTTGTTTCAGTCATTTGACTGTGGCCATACTGGGGCACCACCTTGAAGAGTTTTAGTCAAGCAAATCAACCCCTAGACTTATCTTTTTAAAGTCTGGTACTTATTCTATCAGTCCCTTTTGCCGAACCGCTAGAAGGCGGGGACATAAACACACCAACACCAATTGTCCAGCAGAGGTAGGGGACAAATGCACACACACACACACATATACGAAGGGCTTCTTTCAGTTTCTGTCTACCATATCCACTCACAAGGTTTTGGTTGGCCTGAGGCAATAGTAGTAGACGCATGTCCAAGGTGCCATGCAATGGGGCTGAACCTGGGACCATATGCTTGGGAAGCCAGCTTCCTACCACACAGCCATGCCTATATATCCAGCCATAGAAACCATGCCAACACAGACAATTAGAGCTTGGTGCGGCTCTCCAGCTTGCCAGTTCCTGTCAAACTGTCCAACCCATGCCAGCATGGAAAATCGATGTTAAATGATGATGATGATGATGATATATAGTCTAAACTCTAGCTTTGTAATGACAAAGGTATTTTACTAAATTTCTTCATTACTTTCAAAATTAATTGAAATAAGGCAGTCTTTTTCAGGAGAGATGTCGTAAAACGGTTAAATGCCGTCATCATTTAATGTCCACTTTCCATGCTGACATTTTTAATATCTGAAACTCATCATTCTGTGGTTTAGAGTGTCAGCAACAGTAATGAAGAGGCCTGTTTGGTACACTCACACATCTTCTATGCTCTGGAAATCAATAACTTCCACTGCTAGTTACTGATGTGTTTGGGAAGCTGCATTAATGGAAAGGATATATTAAATAATAATAATAATAATGTTGATAATCTTTTCTTTCATTGGCACAAGGCCTGAAATTTGTGGGCAGGGGACTAGTTGATTACACTGATCCTCAGTATCTCACTGGTACTTAATTTATCAACCCTGAAAAGAAAAGTTGACTTCGGCAGAATCTGAATTCAGAATGTAGCGATGGCCGAAATACCACTAAGCATTTTGTCCAGCATGCTAACGATTCTGCCAAGTTCACAGCCTCGACATAATAATAATAATAATAATAATAATAATAATAATAATAATAATAACTTCTAACTTGTCTCTTGAGGTCTCTGGGTGTGACTTGGATCCAACTTGTACAAATGCAAAGCAAAAGTCAGACATAAAATAATAATAATAATGGTTTCAAATTTTGGCACAAGGCCAGCAATATGGGGGGGAGAGGGTTAGTTGATTACATTGACCTCAGTATTTAACTGGTACTTACTTTATTGATGCTGATATGGTGAAAGGTAAATATGACCACAGCGGAATTTGAACTCAGAACATGAAGATGAGTGAGATACCTATTTCTTTACTGCCCACAAGGGGCTAAACATAGAGGGGACAAACAAGGACAGACAAACGGATTAAGTCGATTATATCGACCCCAGTGCGTAACTGGTACTTAATTTATCGACCCCGAAAGGATGAAAGGCAAAGTCGACCTCGGCGGAATTTGAACTCAGAACGCAGTAGCAGACGAAATACCGCTAAGCATTTCGCCCGGTGTGCTAACGTTTCTGCCAGGTGAAATGCTGAGCGGTATTTTGCCTGTCACTCCATTCTGAGTTCAAATTCCACTGAGGTTGACTTTGTCTTTCATCCTTTTGGGGTCGGTAAATTAAGTACCAGTGAAATACTGGGGTCAATCTAATCGACTAGTCCCCTCTCCCCAAATTTCATGGCTTGTGCCTTTATTAGAAAGGATTATTATCATTATCATTATTTTCATTATTATTATCATGATGATGATTTGTAAAGCCCATGGGCAATTATAATTGCCCATGGACATATAGCGTAATGGTTAAGAGCACAGGCTACTAACCCCAAGATTGCAAGTTCAATTGCAGGCAGTGCTTTGAATAAATGATAATAATAATAACAATAACAATAACATTAGAAAATACCTTAGGAATGAGAACCCAGGGTTGGGTTCAAAATTCTACCAGGGCACCTGATGAAGGCTGGAGAGTAAATCAGCTGAAACGTTGTGGTAACAACAAACAAGATGAGGACGCATGTCTGTCCAATGTAAATAATGTAAATAATAAAATATCATGAAACTTGTCTAACATAATTTAAAATAATAGCACAGTGAAATTAGCTGGCTACGACACCAATGGCTATTTGCAACAACTGAGAAGCAGTAAAAATGAATTTCCTAAATTTTAATGATGGAAACTATGTTGCTTAGCTGTGTACTGCTCAGCTAATCATCTGACTGGCTATTAAAGAACCATTGGGCCACTAAATTCATGATGGTAGGCACCAGACACTGACATCTATGTGATTATTGAAATATCATCTGTCTTGCCAAATAGAATCTATTATAACCTCAAATAACCTTTATATATCTCTAGGCTGTGAGTATTGGTTTTTGTTTGGTGTGTATTAAAACCTGCTAAAAACTGGTGCATCCATCTTGTTTGTGAATAACGCCAATACGTTGAACCAAAACTTGTAATTTACTATTGTGAAATATTGGTTTCACATTTTGGCACGAGGCCAGCAATTTGGGAGTGTGCGAGGGGGGTGGGGAGGTAGGGGGGTGATTATGTTGATCACACTGACTCCACTGCTCAACTGGTGTTTTTGTCAACCCTGAAAGGATGAAAGATAAAGTCAACCTTGATAGCACCAGCACTGGCAGGGTCACCAAGTAACTTGCAAGACAAGGATCCTTTGAGAGGTGAAGGGGGCATTGGAGGAGGAGGTGATCTTGTGTCAGATGATGAAAGGTTAGAGTGAGACAGAGAGACCGAAACAGGTGTCTTATTGTGGAGTGTATGTGTATTTTGATGTCTTGAGTTTGTGTGTAACAATTTCTCTGTTTGTCTGTCTCTCGCTCTCTAATTATATAACTGCTTGGGCGTATCTGTCTGTCTGTCTGTCATTTTAACATCCACTTCTTCATGCTTGCATGGATCAGATGAATTTGTTGAGACATTTCCTGTTGTCAACCCTCGCCTGTTTTCAAGCGAAGTAATATTTCCTCCCTTGGCCAGATGTCTTACATGAAAAACTTGAAACAAACACATTCATTGTATGACAGTCATGCTTGTTTATAACCATCATACAATGTCAAGACAACGGTACACACACACACACACATGCATACATCACACAAAAATATATGTATGTGTGTGTGCATGCATATATATATATGTGTGTGTGTGTGTGTTTGTTTTCCATGCTGGCATGGGTTGGACTGTTTGACCAGGACTGGCAAGATGGAGAGCTGCAACAGGTTCCAGTCTGATTTGGCTTGGTTTCTACAGCTGGATGTCCTTCCTGTCACCAACCATTTTACAAAGTGTGCTGGGAGCTCTATGCATTGAACAAGCAGAGTTTCTTTTTCATGACGCCATCCGTGCTGGTCTGTGTGTATGTATATCTAAAGACAATGGGCTTCTTTCAGTTTCCACCTAACAAATCCATTCTCAAGGTTTTGGTCGGCCTAGGGCTCTAGTGGAAGACACTTGCCCAATGTGCTGCTACACAGCTTGGATTGAACCCAGGACCACATGGTTGTGAAGCAAGCCTCTTGATCACATATCCACTCCTGTATCTATCTATCTATCTATCTATCTATCTATCTATCTTTCTGTCTATTTATCTATCTATCTATCTATCTTTCTGTCTATTTATCTATCTATCTATCTCTCTAGCTGTCTGTCTGTCTGTCTGTCTGTCTATTTATCTATCTATCTGTCTGTCTGTCTATCTATCTATCTATCTATCTATCTATCTATCTATCTATCTGTCTATCTATCTCTTTCTCTATCTATCTGTCTCTCTATCTATCTATCTGTCTCTCTATCTATCTATCTGTCTGTCTATCTATCTGTCTGTCTGCATCACTATATTCATATATTTATTTGTCTATATTTCCCTGTTTATCCATCTTTCTGTCTGTCCTGCCTTGTCTGTTTATAGCACAAAGTCGTTAAGTCATTATTTAATACGATGCTAATTTTAGAGCGTTGACGATCATATCAACTCGTTAGATATTCTATATTTATGCAATGACTTATTGCTAGAGCGGTAAATTATTTTCACTTCATTTAACTTTGTCTTCCTCTGTCCCATGTTACATTTCAGTCGCTGTGTTTCAGTATTGTTTTCAAATGACCTACCCTTGGGTGTGTGTGTGTACACGCGTGTAATTTAATAAAGCAAAACTTCATAACATGTCTCTGTAATACACACACACACACACATGCCTAACACCCAGATATTGTCTCTGATGGTTTACAAATATGTGTGTATGTGTAATTTAATAACATGAAACTTCATAGTATATCTTATGTAATATGTCTGTCCCCACTTCACTCGTTCTATCATCATCATCATCATCGTTTTATGTCTGTCTTCTGTACTGGCATATACACACACAAATATATATGTATGTGTATATGTATAGTGTATAGAATACTGTTACCGCTTTTTTTTTTTTTATTTCTTAGTCAGTTCTAACTCCTCGATTTTTTTTTTTTGTTTGTGGCCATAAAAAAAGGGGGGGGGGCTCATTGAAGATTAATATATAAATAGGCACAGGAGTAGTCCTGGTCTACTTCCATCCCATCCACATGTAGCACATGTATATGTGTAGCACATGTTGTTGAGTCTGTTGGCAATTGATCCTGATGTACAGAAAGAACAGGAGAAGAAGAGGAGGTGGTTATCATACCATCATTGGAGCCCTCATATGGTTATTTGACCAGCTAGAAATAGCAGTGAAGTCACAGTCTCCTGCCACATTCAATCTTCCTGTAAAAATAAGCATATGGTGGATTTAGTATGAGGCACAGAGCATATGAATAATAGATGGGATGGTCAGTGCAAGTATCTCTTTCATCATGAGCCTGCTAGATGAATTCTGATATTAGAGTTAAACAGCAATACTATGTGTGTTTGTGCGTGTGTGTGTGCACATGTGTGTGTGTATACATATATATATACATACATACATACACACACACACACATATATGGATATATAAATATTAGCAATGGAAGCAGTTTTCATGCTAAAAGCATTCTTTATATCCAATTTAACTTGGATGTATTGTCAGAATGCTGAATGTCTTTTGATATGATATCAATATTATTTCCGTTACCAATATTTATTTTTTATTAAGTCAGCTGGCTATTTGTGACATCATCATCATCATCATCATCATCATCATTATTCAACATCTGTTGTCCATACTAGCATGGGTTGGATACTTTGACCTGAGGTGGCAAGCTGCACGAGACTCCCGCCTGATTCCCGATTCTGTATCTCACTGGCAGTGAGATTTAGTTGGTACACTGCAGGCACCTGTCACTGATGATACACAGTACATTGAAATTGTGTTATCTGGCAGTCCCAGCATCCATGCAAGATGATTTGCATCTGCTGCAATATGTGTCTGTGCTTTTGTGCACCAATCATCGACAGGAGAAGACCTCTCAAAGCGAATACTGCAGTATTAGACATTATAGCAACACACATGCACGTAAAAAACACTATTTTGAGCATGGCCGTTGCCAGTACCACGTGACTGGCCCTCATGCCAGTGGCACGTAAAAGCACCCACTACACTCTTGGAGTGGTTGGCGTTAGGAAGGGCATCCAGCTGTAGAAACTCTGCCAGATCAGATTGGAGCCTGGTGTTGCCATCCGGTTTCACCAGTCCTCAGTCAAATCTTCCAACCCATGCTAGCATGGAAAGCGGACGTTAAACAATGATGATGATGATGATGATGATGATATGCATTAAGTCGGGTATAAAGATTGCCTAGTCCCTCTGTGTGGCACCTTGGGCGAGTGTCTTCTACAATAGCCTTGGGCAAGTCTTTTCTACGATAGCTTTCGGCTGACTGGTCAGTCTTGTGAGTGTATTTGGTGGACGGAAACTGAAAGAAGCCCATCGTATCTGTGTCTATATCTATGTCTGTGTTTGCCCCCCCCCCCACCACCACCACTGCTTGACAACCAGTGTGGGCGTGTTTACGTCTCCGTCACTTAGCAGTCAGGCAAAAGAGATCGATAGAATAAGTACCAAGCTTAAAAATTTAATACTGGTGTCGATTCATCTGACTAAAGATTTTTCAAGGCAGTGCTCCAGCATGGCTGCAGTCTAATGACTGAATCAAATAAAATATAAAAGGAAAGATAACAGCAACAAC
>NC_068994.1:51481323-51483978 GCF_001194135.2 Octopus bimaculoides | reverse complement strand
TATTGTCTTCACAAAGTCACCCCGTCTGGTCTTTCAGGCTTTAACCAGTTCTGCTGGAGCTGAGCTTCTTGCTCTGTTCCTGTTGTTGTTGTTGTTATTTCATTCATTCATTCATTCATTGTTCTCTTTGGCCCCTTCCCCTACTGTCACCCACCCCTTTTCTACCATCTAGTACAATAGAACTGCCCTAACTACTCAATGTTCCACCACCTCTTGATGCTCGCTTATCTATCTGTCTGTCTATATATATGTCTATCTATCTATCTATCTGTCTATCTATGTATCTATCTGTCTGTCTATGTATCTATCTATCTATCTATCTATTTATATGTATGCCTGTCTGTCTACCTATCAATTTACCTCTGTCTGTCTATCTATCTATCTGTCTATCCATTTACACACATGCACACGCACTCTCTCTCTCTCTCTCTCTCTCTCTCTCTCTCTCTCTCTCTCTCTCTCTCTCTCTCTCTCTCTCTCTCTCTCTCTCTCTCTCTCTCTCACTCTCTCCCCTCCAATAAAAATTCTCACTCCATTATCTCTCTGCATCTCTTTAAATCTCCTTTCCTCTTTGTTCACCATCTATCTGTTCATCTTTCTGTCTGCTCTCTTTCTCTCTCTCCAGCAGATGTCCTCCTCTTCTCCATCCTATAATAATCTGTTCATCCATCCTGTAATATCTACATCAGCTCTCCAATACTTAATCTTCATATCCCCTCCACCACCACCACCGCTCTTAATCTCTCTTGTAATATCCTTACATACCTCTTCACCTTATCCTGATCTCCCCACTTGTCTTTCTCTCCCCAGACCTCCTCTACCGTACAGATTTCTTCCCTGGTCTTGGATGGATGATGGAACGGAGAACATGGTTGGAGTTGGAACCCAAGTGGCCAAAAACGTGAGTATCTCTTTCTCTCATTCGCCTTCTCTTCTTAAGTGTGTGTGTGTGTGTGTGTGTGTGTTCATTTAACACTCACTTTTCCACATTTGCATATACAATAGTGGGGGTGCTAGATTCCCTTCGAAGATATAAGGACACAGATCACGTCGTATAGCCAGCTAGAAGCAATGTCTCTTGGGGTTAAATTACAGCAACATTAGTCCTAAACCAGGACTGCCATGTTATGTTGGCAAACAGTCTTTACTACAAAGTACTGTTGCTGAATATCTCATGTTATGAGATTTATAAATAGTAAACCCATCGTATATCATCATTATCATGGAAGACTAAGAGCAAGAAACACCACTTGTATGACAAGGCCATTCGTTTACAATTATTGCAGTGTCAAGACAAGGAGACCCAAACACGCACATACATTCTTATAAATGCAGAATCACACACACACACACACACACACACACACACACACACACACACACACACACATACAAAGGGCTTCTGTCAGTTTCTGTCCCCCAAATCCATTCACAAGGTGTCATGCAGTGAGACTGATCTTGGAACCATGTGGTTGAGAACCCAACTTCTTAACCCTCATCCACACCTATGCCTAATTAACGAGCAAAAATAAAGAAAATAAAAGCTGGTCATTTGCATATTGTTGATACTCTTCAAAATTAATTGTAACACAAACATGTTGCATTTCATTAGAAATATAATTGCAAAAACCATTAAATACGAAGTTGATTACAGTTAGGGGCCGAACCTGGAACTATGTGGTTGAGAAGCCAACTTCTTACCACACATCCACACCAATGCCTAATTAACGAGCAAAATATAAAAAAAAATAGAAAAAAAGAAACCAGTTGTTTGCATATTGTTTGATACTCTTCAAAATTAATTGTAACACAAACACATTGTATTTCATTAGAAATATAGTTATGAAATTAAATTAGAAGTTTGTTAAAGTTTGTGTCACAAAAGAAGTTCAAGTAGGACTTATGACAGATCAGGTATTAACAACAGGAAACAAAGCAAAAATTGTTTTTGTTTTGCTTTTTATGTGAATAGTTTTGACATGGCAAAAAGATGAAAAGGATGAGTTTTCTATTTGAAACTTGTTTTTACAGGTTATGAATGTCTGGTTCTGCATCTGTGGTCTGTTTTATATTCGTTTTTGCGTGTCTGTACGTTTTGGGTGTGTATATGTGTATACGTGTGCAGATGTTATTTTGTAGGTCACCTGAATATGAGTTTTTATGTATACTTATTTATTTGCATACTTATTTATACACACATACAAGAAAATGGACGTTAAACGATGATGATGATGATGATGAATGA
This sequence comes from Octopus bimaculoides, assembly GCF_001194135.2. Lineage (NCBI taxonomy): Eukaryota > Metazoa > Mollusca > Cephalopoda > Octopoda > Octopodidae > Octopus > Octopus bimaculoides. Next base: position 51,481,733 of record NC_068994.1, on the reverse strand, counting down.
ATAAGCATTTTACAATTGACAGAGTAATTTGAAGGCTTAAAGGGTTAATTCTTGTTTCCTTTCATCAGCCCTTTGTTTGGATGTTTACCACCATAGCTCATCACTGTTCTCGTTACCCAATGCTTCATCTAATTAATCTCTAATCCTTGTATTTAATTTGATCTTTTCAGATTTTGGGATGACTGGATGCGCCATCCGGAACAGAGGAAAAACAGGGCCTGTATCAGACCCGAAATATGTCGAACAAGTACTTTTGGCAAACAAGGAGTTAGCAAGTGGGTTTACTCATTACAAGACATTTCTTTAACTTCTTTTGTTTTTGTTTTTTTATGTTTGTTTCTTCCCTTTTAGTTTTCTTATATAAGTGAAAGCTATATCTTTGTATGTTTTGTTTGTCTTTTATATCTATA
>NC_068994.1:51479332-51480743 GCF_001194135.2 Octopus bimaculoides | reverse complement strand
TATATATGCATATATATATATCTATATATGTTTCTTTATTAGCCACACAGGGCTCAACATAGAGGGGACAAAATATAAATGTAGAGTTTTTCTTTTCGAGGGGGGCGAAAACAAAACAGAAAAATAAACAAAAGTGGGGACAACGATGAAAAAAAATAAATACATCGCAAAACGTTTGGGATATTTACAAAAAATACGAAATAATACAGAAAATTCCCAATAAATGGGGAGGTTATCTATATATATATACATACACACACGACAGGTTTCGTTCAATTTCTGTCTACCAAATCCATTCACAAGGCTATAATAGAAGACACTTGCTCAAGGTTCCATGGAGTGGGACTGAACCCAGAACCATGTGGTTGGGAAGCAAGCTTCTTACCACACAGCCACTCCTGTGCCTGTGTGTGTGTATAACATTTATATATAGCCTTTTGGTTAGCAATATAATAATTCTCAGTTATGAACTCGGGGTTCATTCCAACTTTGTGGCATTGGTTTGGCCAAGCGTCTCTTCTACTAAAGGACCAGGGCAACACAAGCTTTGTCATCAAAATAATCTTGGCAAAAGAAGCCTGTTGAACAGACGGCTCTTGTCATTGAAAGAGCCAGCCTTGTCATAGATCTGTAATGTCAGCCTAACTCTGCCTGGGGAGTTTGTTGATGATACAATTGGTTATGCAAGACTCAACCACATGACAATTAATGACAGTGAACAGACAGTTCAGTTAATTGAACAACTCGAGGAACCTTCGTTAACTGAAACCCTTCGCAGTGCACCTGTGATTACAAGTGAGAAGAACTACCCAATGCACGAAGTACAATGTACAGTATGAAGTACAGTGTGTATATTGTTTGTGTAATTGAAATATAAATTAACTGTAGTTAATTTATAATTCAGGTTTCTGAATATCAAAACAGCCTGTTGTATTCTATATTTAGAAAGCAATCAGCAGCCAGATTTTATTAGACGTATTCTGGTGGAAAAAGAAAAATGATTAATTAATTACAAAGCAATTTTTGTTGTTGTTGTTGTTGTTGTTGTTGTTGTTGTTGTTGTTGTTGTAGATTACAAATGTCATAAAAATATTTCAGCAGAAACATTGTAAAAGTCTGTTCTAATTGGACTGAAAATGTTACAGCTACAAGTGTAATGAACATACAAAGACGACACACATACACATACATATATACTTGCTGATGACACATTGTCATCATCGTCAACATCTTGATGTTCACTTTTCCATCCTTGCACGGATATGACAGAACTTGTTCAGGCAGATCTTTCTATGACCAGATGCCCTTCATGTCACCAACTCTCTCCAGTTTACCCAACGAGTTGTCCCCCACCCCCACCCCATCCCCACCCGTGGCCAGACATGTTTTTCACAAAAGTTGGGAATGAAGG
>NC_068994.1:51475950-51478935 GCF_001194135.2 Octopus bimaculoides | reverse complement strand
ATATGTAGTCGGTCCTAGCACTCCCACCCGTGTGTGTGTTGGTTCTTTGTAAATTTTTTTTGTCTTTCTTACAGTTATCCCCCACCCCCTTATCTAAAACCCAATCTAGTATTCCAGTGTTTCTTGACCATTTTTTTTACCTTAGAACTCCTTTGATTCCTATTTCACTCAGATGGTCCCTCCTGAGCCATTCGATGTCTAGAAAAAAAATTTTTTATAATTGAATATTACAAGGAATTGTATAAAAAGAATTAAAATATTTTGTGCATTGTAGAAGTATGACAAATTTATTGTGTGTGCATAAACTTTAACAACCAAATCTTATATTTGGGTTCCGAAAGGGCCATATGAACCCTGGTTGAGAACCACTGCCCTGGCCAACGATAACTAATTATAAATATTTGTATGTGTTTGTAATGAATTCCAAGCTTATATTTATTCATGTTTCATTTTTGTTCTTCTTATTTTCATATCGCCAACACCAACACCGATGCTGTTGTAACCTTCACCATTGTTATTTAATATTGTTTATTATTGTGATCACAGAGGCCAGTTCTTTGACAAACATCTCAAATATATCAAACTAAATCAACAATTTGTGCCTTTCACCAAGAAGGATATATCCTACCTCATGCAGGTAAGGCGGTTTCTTTTCTCTTGAGTGTGTACGTGTCTGTCTGTCTGTCAGCAATTGTGTATTCGGGATTGTGGACGTGTTTTAGTGAGTCTTTCTCTCAGTATATGTATGGTCTTGTGCATATATGCGTGTGTGTCAGTTTTAGCGTGTTTGTGTCTCATTTTGCGTGTGTGTCATTGATCGTGTGTATGTGTTAGCATGTCTTTCACTATATCAATGGATTTGTGTATATGTTTATATTAGTTTGAGTAGGTCTGTTTGAATCTCTATTTTGTTTGTGTGTGTGTGTGTGCGTATATGAGCATGTATGTGCTTACATGTGTGTGCCTGTATATGAGCAAGTGTGTATGTGTGTGTGTGTGTGTGTGTGTTTCTCTGACTGAGTACCCGACTGTCTGTCTGTCTCATTGTACATGCCTCTGATTGTGTTTGTATATGTTCATTTATTTTCAAATGTATGCAATTGTACATATGTGTTTGTGTGATTTTGTCTCTGCCAGAGCCTGATTGCTTGCCTCTGCAATCATGCACTTATATATTTTCTCAAATGTAAGTGAATGTGAATAGTTATAAGGTTGTCTCTGTTTGTGTGTGCATATGTATACAAATATATATTATATGTGTGTGTGTGTGTACATATATATACATGTACACACAAGCATATATATATATATATATATACATATACATATATAGCTTTGTTAAATGCATGTTATTTATATCTTTTGCTAGGATAAGTATGATGTAGATTTTGTAAACCGAGTGTACAGTTGTATGACTGTGACAGCAACAGACGTTGTAAACGGCATCGGCAAAGACAAGAAATGTCTCCGAGTACAGTATAACACCAAAGAAGAATTCAAGACGTTTGCAAAGCAGCTAGGCATCATGGACGATCTTAAGGTGAGTTGATGGCGTTCACCTACGTGTGGTGTCTGTGTGACAAGTGTTAGCTGTTGCGTGTAAAACACAATTGCATTTCTGTCGACATGTTGTCCCAGCCTTACTCTCATAACAGCTGGGATCTTACGCAGGCGTATGATCCAGTTACCTTGTTAGTGTGAAGTGATCCAGCTAACTTTTTGTAGGCCAGTAGCAATCTTGTAGATGGAAAGTGATCTCATTTACTTTTTAAAGGATGCCAAAGAATCCAGTTGTCGTCTTGTTGTAGGGGAGTGTGATCCGGCTACCTTTCCATAGTTGGGGAGAGATCTAGTTTCTTCTTGCAGGTCAGTAATGGCCAACCGGTGGCGAGCTGGCAGAGACGTTAGCACACCGGGCGAAATGCTTAGCAGTATTTCGTCTGCCATTACGTTCTGAGTTCAAATTCCGCCGAGGTCGACTTTGCCTTTCATCCTTTCGGGGTCGATAAATTAAGTACCAGTTATGCACTGGGGATCGATGTAATCTACTTAATCCCTTTGTCTGTCCTTGTTCGTCCCCTCTATTTTTATCCCCTTGTGGGCAATAAGGAAATAAGTAATGGTCCACCTGTCTTTAAAGTTGGGACTGATCCAGCTTCATTCTGATAATGAATAATCAATTTACCATTTTGTGGGTTTGGCAGTGATCCATTTTATATTACAGACATGCATCGATCCATCTACCTTCTGATATGTGGAAAGTAACCCAGCCACCTTGTAGGTACTGAGTCTTTCCAGATGGGAAATGATCCAGCTACCTTCTTATCAGTGGGATGTGATCCAGCTGCCTTCTTGAAGGTGGAGTTCACTGCTCTTCAATGGCAGAACATTTTCTTGTTAATAGGTTTAGATGTTGTGAGTGTAGTGGTGAAAGCAAATGCCTGCTATCAACTGTTTTGAGCTTCGTAGCTGTCATTCATTGCTAAATGTAGAAAGGGAATAATTCTATTTGCATGTTCTGAAATGTGTTTGGAAGTGGTCTTATCTTTTTCCATGCTTTTTCCAGGGTTCATATGGCCCTTTCGGAACCCAAATATAAGATTTGGTTGTTAAAGTTTATGCACACACAATAAACAACGATGTCATCAAAATCTTGAAATTACAAGCTAATGCATGATTTGTTGTTGTTGGCACTCCATCGCTTATGACGTCGAGGTTTCCAGTTGATCCGATCAACGGAACAGCCTGCTCGTGAAATTAACGTGCAAGTGGCTGAGCACTCCACAGACACGTGTACCCTTAACGTAGTTTTCGGGGATATTCAGCGTGACACAGTGTGACAAGGCTGACCCTTTGAATCACAGGCACAACAGAAACAGGAAGTAAGAGTGAGAGAAAGTTGTAGTGGAAGAGTACAGCAGGGTTCGCCACCATCCCCTGCAGGAGCCTCGTGGAGCTTTAGGTGTTTTCGCTCAATAAACACTC
>NC_068994.1:51471342-51473669 GCF_001194135.2 Octopus bimaculoides | reverse complement strand
TATATATATATATATATATATATATATACACTTATATACACACACACAGACATATATTTATATATATATATACATACACACGTGTGTGTGTCTGTCTTTCAGTCCATCTCTCTTTTCCCATAGCTGTCATCAGCAACAATAATAGCAACAACATCAGAGCCAATATTGTTGAATTAGAAACTTAACATTGTCATTCCTTCATTTCTCCCCTTTCGTCTTGTTTCTCTCTCTCTCTCTCTCTCTCTCTCCTTGTCTCCACACACACACACACACACACACACACACACACACTTATTTCTGTTTCTTTTCTTGCGAGACACCTACTGCAGCAGTAAAACATCATCATCATCATCATTATCAACAACAACTGACAGCAGTATCTACTGCAGAAACATTTACTCACCCCCACACACACACTTTCCACCCATTCCCATCCAATCTTCCGCCGCCCCGACCCCCCCACTCTTTCCATACCAACATCAACAAACATTGCCTGGCCATTGTTGGTCAAGTGTCCAATGTGGTGGGAGAAGGTAGCAAGACTAAGAGAAAAGACATAAAGATGAAGAACGGTGAAGGTGGAGTTGGCTGGACACTCTGATATAACAGAACAATGTATGGTGGAGGGAGAAACAGTAAGAACTGTGTCTTTCTCTGAGTCTCAACTAACACCAGCTCATCACATGCTCAGCTCAACTCAGTTCGGATCAGTCCAGGCCTGCTTGGCTTGGACTGGCTACGTTTGGGTCTGCATATCTTAGCTTGGATCAGCTTGGTTTAGCTGGGGTTTTGGCTATGCTCTTATCTCAGATATCAGCTTGGTTTCACTGGGTTTGGCTATGCTTATCTCGAATCAGCTCCGCTCAGGAATGTGTATGGAAGAAGAGAATGGTGAGCTGTTCCTATAACCAAGTTCTGCTGTGGTCCTCTTTCTCTATCTCTTTCTCTCTCTCTCTCTTTCTTTGCTGTTTTTGTACATTAATGTGGTGTAGTCCTAGCTCAACACTAGGCCAACTGACCACTTTGATCAAAGGCAATCCAACCGTGACTATTCTGTCTTTTTAGAGCCCTGTTGGACTACATCACTTAATGTGTCCTTCCTTTATTTGAGACAAGGGTATGATTTGTGAAGAGATGTTTGGCTGTTATTGCTAGTGAGTCGAGTAACCATGTCAAGACTCTGTCATTGTGTGTTGCATCTACATGCATGTGTGTGTATATGTGTGGTGTGTGATCGTTTTCCTCTCCTCCCTCCTCATTCTTCCAGGAACAATAAAATATCAAAGCATTAAGTGCAATACAGATTATCAAACATGGGTTCACTGTGATTCTGTGGCTGTAATACATCTTGTCTTGTGGTGGGCAATGAGTGTATGTATGTATGTGTGAGTGTATCAATGTATGAATGCCTGGGTATTTAGATGTCGGGGAAAAGCTTTGCGTGCATATATATATGTATGTAAATATATATATATATATATAGGTATGCATGTATGTGAGTGGGTTTGTGAGATATCAGGTTGTGAATTGTAATTCGTCTCTGAGTGATCTAAACAAAGGACTTCAATTTGGCTGTACAACTCCTCGCCCCACCCCTACTTGTGAGCTGTCTTCTATGTATACAGAACACTAACCAAAACGTCATATGTCCATATATATATATATATATATATATATGCAGACATACATTCATATATATATATATATTGAAGGATGCATAAATGTATCAACCCATAGTGTGTATATGTAAGTATATGGGTACATTACAAATATATATATATATATATATATATAAAACATATACATGCTCTGCTGCATGTGTGTGTGTGTGTTTATGTCACAATTTATGTATGTTTATAATGCCTGTCCCACTTACATTTGGCCTCTGCTTGTTTGCATAAGAGTTGTGTGTGGGTATGTGTAAATATAAAACAATGTATGCGTGTATCATGCATGTGTGTGGGGATATGTATGTATGTATGTGTATAAACTATTATTTCTTTCTGTTTGCAAAGATATAAAAGGAAAAAGAAAAAGAACTGAGAACAATTACTAAAATGAAAGATAAAAAGTTTAAAAGAAAAAACAAAACAAAAGCAAACAAATAAAAAATAAATAAATAAATAAACTGTGAAGCAAAACAGAGGAAAGAAGATTCTAGTGACTCTTGTAATTCCATTGAAGCAATCGAAGAACTTTTTCCAGAATTTTTGGCTGAAAGCCGTCTGCTCTTTTGCCAAAATGTCTATAAACCTGCCAGCAACTCGAGGTCTTCAAACAGTCAAAGACGGACGGCCTGTTTCTTTTTTTCTGTCTCCTCTCTTCCC
>NC_068994.1:51470559-51470976 GCF_001194135.2 Octopus bimaculoides | reverse complement strand
TACAGGGTGTCCACAAAGTCTGGGTACATGGAGTAAATAGAATCATAACATAAACATTTAAATATAAGAAATAATAATTTCTTAAAGTATGTGTTAATCCCCATGTACCCAGATTTTGTAGACACCCTGTACATATATATATATATATATACATATGTAGGTGTGTGTGTGTGTACACATGTACATACATATATATATGTGAGAGTGTGTGTGCACGCACATATATATAAATATGTTTGTGTTATATCATATATGTATGAATACACATGTAATTATGTGTCATAATGTCTTTATATATATGCTATACATACTGTTTGTATGTTTTATATAAAACATACATACATTATATATATATATACATACTGTATATATGTTTTATATATATTTATATTTATATATATATATATATATATATAT
>NC_068994.1:51466578-51468224 GCF_001194135.2 Octopus bimaculoides | reverse complement strand
ATTAAACATTTCAGTGGTGGAAAACGTCTGCTGAGAAGCAATTCAGAGCCTCAGAAGCTCACCGTTTCAGTGTCCTCTTTGCATTATCTCTGAGTCTCGCCAGGGAATGACTTTGCTTCGTCCTTCAAAAACTTCCCAGCATTAATCAAAATAATCAGTATGAAAACTGGAAACCATTTCAATCATGAAATACTATACTGCTTGTTTAAAACGTAATATTCATCCCTCTCATCTAAGAAATCCTGTTCTCGTCAAAATTTGCCGGCACTCTACATAAATTAGAGATCATTAATTTAAATTCTAGGTCGACTTTACCTGTCATCCTTTCGGGGTGGGTGAAATAAGTACCAGTTGAGCACTGCGGCTCAATGTAATCGACTAGCCTGCCCCCTCCTCCAAAATTTCAGGCCTTGTTCCTAATGTAAAAAGTATTATTTTCATTTAGATGGCGAGCTGGTAGAATCGTTAACGCGCCGAACAAAATGCTTAACGGTATTTCATCCGTTGCTACGTTCTGAGTTCAAATTCCGCCGAGGTCGACTTTGCCTTTCAGCCTTTCGGGGTCGATAAATTAAGTACCAGTTGCATACTGGGGTCGATGTAATCGACTTGCCTCCTTCACAAATTTCAGGCCTTGTGCCTTGAGTAAAAGGGATGATATTATTATTAAGGTGGTCAGCTGGCGGAATCGTTAGCACGCTGGGCAAAATGCTTAACAGCATTTCATCCGTTTTTACATTCTACGTTCAAATTCGACTTATCCCCTCCCGCCAAAATGGCTGCCCTTGTAGAAAACTTTGAAACCATTATCATTATTGATCAGCAGAGTTGTTAGTGGGGTTGAGAGAATCGATAAAGGGACTTAGATAATAGGTAGATCGACTGACAGAATAGTAGAAGGACCGAGAAAATTGGTGGACCAATTGACTGCAGAATCGGTAGAGCGACTGACAATCGGTAAAAAGAGAGCTTGATAGAAAATTGGTAAGACTGGCAAGAAGAATTGTTAAACTGACGGACACTTTAGGTAAAGTGACTGGTAACAGACTCGTTAGAACAACATGCAGAATGTCTTGGATCATAGAGTTACGTCCATTTCCCTTTCTTGTGTTCACATCCTGCGTAGGTGGACTTTACTCTCAATCCTATTAGAGAGACGAGTAAAGTACCAGGGTCGATATAATCGTTTGTTTTTCCTCCCAGCTACACCTGGCCTTGTGCCGAGATTAGGACTACTACTACTAATAATAATAATAGTTTCAAATTTTGGTACAAGGCCAGCAATTGCGGAGTAGGGGAATGAATCGAATACGTCGACCCCAGTACTCAAACTGGCACTTATTTTATTGATCCTCGGCGGGATTTGAACTCAGAATGCAAAAACCGTAAAGATAGACTAAATACCGCTAAGCACTTTGTCCGGCGTGTTAACGATTGTGCCAGCTCGCCGCCTTGTATAACAACAACAACAACAACAACAACTACATTATACATAAGTTATTTGTTATTAAGGCGGCGAGCTGGGACAATCGTTAACACGCCAGACAAAATGGCGTCATTCCTTCCGGCTTTTACGTTGAGTTCAAATGCCGCAGAAACCAACTTTGCGTTTCCTCTTTTCGGGGTTGATAAATTAAGTACCAGTG
>NC_068994.1:51460643-51466440 GCF_001194135.2 Octopus bimaculoides | reverse complement strand
ATGTAATCGACTAGCCTCTTGGCACCCCACCCTCTGCCCAAAAATTAAAAATTTTCTGGCCTTGTACGATAGTAGAAAACATTATTATCAAACGAATTAATTATTATTATTAAGGCGGTGAGCTGGCAGAAACGTTAGCACGCCGGGCGAAATGCTTAGCGGTATTTCGTCTGCCGTTACGTTCTGAGTTCAAATTCCGCCGAGGTCGACAAATTAAGTACCAGTTGCGTATTGGAGTCAAGGTAATCGACTATCCCTCCTCCCACAATTTCAGGCCTTGTGCTTATAGCAGAAAGGATTATTATTATTATTATTAAGGCGGTGAGCTGGCAGAATTGTTAGCACGCCGGGTGAAATACTTAGCTAGATTTCGTCCGTCTTTACGTTCTGAGTTCAAATTCCGCCGAGGTCGACTTAGCCTTTCATCTTTTCAAGGTCGATAAAGTAAGTACCAGTCAAGTACTGGAGGTCGATGTAATCGACTTAGCCCCTCCCCACAAATTTCAGGCCTCGTGCCTTCAGTATAAAAGATCATTATTAACCACTTTAGTACAACCTTCCCCCCCGTCACGAAATCGTAGCCATGTGCATCAGCTAGACGTCCTCATAAGTATTATCATTATTATAATTATAATTATTATTATTTTCATTAATTGTATTATTATCAACATCACCTTCATCATTGTTATTGTTATGTTTGTTTTTACTCTGTCTCATTTTTTTTAATATATAATTCTTTATATTTTTTGTTGTTGTTGCCTTTGAAATCAGGTACTCTCTCTCTCTCTCTCTCTCTTTCTCCTCTTGCTCCCCCCCCCCATATCTCTCTCTCTCTCTCTCTCCTACTGTGTATGTCTTGTTCTTTTCTCCACCTTCCTCTCTTTATCTTTCTCTATCTCTCTTCTCTCCATCCATTGAATATATTTTTTACTGTACAGACTTGAAAATAATTAGTGAAAAAGTAAAAAAAAAAAAAAAAATTAATAATAATAATTGAATCGGTGAAATGAAGTTGTTTATGTGTCTATAACTATGTGCATACATGCATGAATATAATACATCACGCACATATATGTAGCCCGAATAAGGAGACAAAGAAAAACTTTAAATACATCTTTAATGATCAGTTACAATTGTTTCTGCGCCAACTCTGTTTTCAGCACCAGTTCATGCATAAGTGCAAAGTGAAAATTGACCAAATATTTACGGTTTTAAACATTAACGTGGCACTTCCTCAGACCGGCATCAAAGGTGTGGACTTACATCGTGATTATATATATTGGGGGGGTGGGGGTGATGCCACAAGAATTCGAGAAAACCTGAAATATCCATTTTTGGAACTATGAAGCTCGAAGCGGATAAAACTATAAATATCCGTGTAAATTTTGGTTTAAAAATACGTTCCACCGTTGGACCGAAGCATTCCTTCTGATTTCTCTGTCCAATGGTGCAATGGTAGAACGTCTGTCATGGTTACAGAAAATGTTGGTTCAAGTCTCACAGGCATTCTTCGATCTTCCCGGTTTGGCTTCGCGTTGTGTTCTTGGGCAAGACACTTTATTTCACGTTGCTGTAGCCCGCTCGCTCACCCAGCCAACGGAGTGGCAACAATCGAAAGCTAAAACGATGCAAAAGCGCATTGTGACCAACGATGTATAACAACATCCGATAGTCTTGTCGGTCACGTGATCATGTGAATTTATATCTTTACCTGCTTCGGGTTTCACCGTTCCAAATAAATGAATAAATGAATAAAGTCCAAGTTGACTGGGCCTTCAAGTTTTACATTTCTGCTTGTTCTCTGGTTGAATAAGCTACATTTACAGAAAGAAAACAAAAACTGCTTGGAGCTTACACTACTGTTTTTATTCCGACCAGGCGATCCTCTAACGCAATTCAGTCATTGAGGTTGACAGTTTTTAGTTAAAGCTACGACTTTGAATCTGCCCAGGGTTATCTCTCTTTGGTATTTCCCATTGAGGAAGGCTAAAGAATCAGAAACAGCCGTCTGAGAATCCGATAGAGGGTTTTTTTTTTATCCTTTACCATGAGAAAGAATTTTCCCCCACGATAACTGCAAAATAACTGAAAAATACTTATCAACCAAGGTTTTATCCACGTAATTAGTCGGCGAAACTCCCTCCTGGGGAATGTTTTAGAATCTAAAAACCAATAAACAAGGGAAATAACTTCGGCTTGATCAGATGAGTTCATCGAAAATCTTGTACAAAATAAACATTACAGATTTGGAGTGGATCTGTGTAGAAGTAAGAGATGTGGTCTTGTTAAATCTCGCCACCATTCGATTAATTGGCAAAGATTCATCTGCTAACGAGCTTCATTTCCACTGGATCACAGCTGTGCTTTTCCTTCAATCTGTCTTCTTCTACAACTATTACTCCATAGATCTTCGATCCTCTTCCGTACAGGCGAGTTATATTCCATCCTCGCTTCAGCTGATCTGACATATCTGTTTCTCCTCTTCTCTTCCCTGCTGTATCTCAAACTTCCTGGACTTCCCACCCGCCACATGCACGTACAAAACAATCAATTCAATCATTTCTTCTCGTAACTTTAACCATGGGTGACACCCAGCTTCTTCCCACTCACATTTTTACTGTTGGCATGGCCGTGTGGTTTAAGAAGTTCGCTTTCCAATCACGCGGTTTCAGGTTCAGTCCTACTGTGTGATACCATGAGCAAGTGTTTTCTGAGAGAGGAGAACGTGGGCATAACATGGTACCCCTTTATTCCAATTGTTACATGATGTCATAGCCAACCCTCGAATACGAACAACCCGTGAGTAAAGGCGACGGTGTGAGTTTAACGTGATTAGCATATTCGAAGAACTTTAGACATGCGGGGAAAAAAAACAAAAAAACATTCATAAGCATTGTAAAATCAAGATGTTTACGAGCAGATACATGGCAGCAACAAAGAATCAACATAGATATGTACGTGTTTTTAAAGTCTAGAAATTATTTTCTCAGAAAATTATCTCTTAATCAGTTTAAAGTGTCTTGTGGTTTAAGGTAACTGATTCTCTTACGTCGAGGCTATGTAAGAGTTGGAGAAATAATACGGTTTTTACAATCGCTGTTAATAAAAGTATAAGATTGAACACATTTTAGATTTAATCTAGCAAATAACTGGCTCGACAAACAGCTGGTTCCTGGTTGGTTAAAATAAAACAGCCGTGAAATGCGTTTCGTCTAAATACTGTCTCTAGGTAATGAGTTTTGTTAAGTTGTTACACCAATTTCAGTACGTATCTTGTAGATTTAAAACTAAAACTACAACAAATGATATAAACCCTTTAATAAAAGTGCAGTAAACATTAGTTATACTTGTACTGAAAATCTTGCCACTTTAATATCAATGATTAATAGAAGAATTTAATGATACTCTATCACTAAATCTGACGAATTTCGGAAGAGATTATGTTTCGAGAATGAAGTGTTCGGGGTTACCGCTGTGCTTCCCAAATATCCAACCTGTAATAAAATTATTCCTACTATTTCACTCTCCTCGAATGCATGCAAAATTCTAATTATAATTAACTAAAATTTCCCTGTTGTCGTCCTTTTGCAATGATTAACTTAGATTAATGTTAATCCTTGAACGTATTTTCCGCTCGCTTGATATATCAAAATGTCCAAGATAATTTCAATTAATTAAAATTTATTTTGCTCACTACATCGTACATCTTATTAGTCACTCAATCATAGGAACATACCATTAGCATCATTCTTGAGTCAATGTTAAGGAATGGACTTCGTTGGACATTTTCTAGGCTGCGGTTTATTAGATCTGATAAAAGGCGTTGGTGTTTAAATCAACCTGCCTTCTTTTAAACAAAGTATCAAGGATTACATTATCCAATATGTCCGCTGTACCCCTTTTTACAGACATTAAGGTATCGTCTGCTATAGCCTCGGGCCGACCAAAGCCTTACGAGTGGATTTGGTAGACGGAAACTGAAAGAAGCCCGTCGTGTATATATGTATATATATATATATATATATATAATGTATATGTGTGTGTGTTTGTGTCTGTGTTTGACCCCCAGCCATCGTTTGACAACCGATGTTGGTGTGTCTACGTCCCCGTAAGTTAGCGATTCGGCAAAAGAGACCGTTAGAATAAGTACTAGGCTTACGATTTGCTCGACTAAACGCGATGCTCCAAAATGGCCGCAGTCAAATGATTGAGACAAAAGATTAAAGAGTAAATTAAAGCAGCCACCAAGTTAAAACCCAACCGACTAGATATTGTTATGTGGGATCACAAGGAAAGGATATGCTCTGTTGTGGAAATTAACTGCCCTCTGGATACGAATGTGGTTAGGAAAAGCAAGAGAAAGAAAACATCTAAGGAACTATTGATAAGGCGTTTGCAAATCCAGTAGCCAAGCTACAATTTCAGCTTCATACCTATTATTGTTGAAGCAACAGGATTATAGATGGTCGTGGTCTCACATGGTGAGACCATCTAATAACGACTCCGTTCAGAAAGCTGGAATAGATGTCATTCGAAAAAAGAACACTGTACAATGAATTCATATAACCAAGCTATAGCTTTTAAATGCTTTTTACTTCAGGTTACAAATATATACAAGTTGAATAAATCATGAAAAGTATTTACAAGTGAAAGAGGTTCATGTTCAGCTTCTGTGTATCTTACGCCATAGCTGCTCAATGTCTATTAGCTGTTGCGTTTGTTACGCAAGAGCTATTGAGGTCACGTCCTCGCAGACTGCTGTCGCGATGACAAAGAGAAAGAACTAAGTGCTGGAACCCCAGAGTTACATGCTGTGTCACCTAGTGGCGAGCTATTTAGACAGCTACCATCAGGGGAGGTAACTGCGCCCACAGGATATATGTTAATCCGTTTGGAGCAAAGCATGGCTGAACTTGGGTTCTTGGGGCGAGAACGCAAATCCTTCATTCATACACTACAAGTGATCGTGATATCCGGGACTATAAAAATTTGCAAGATCTTCTTAAGATTTAAAGGATGGTGAAGAAATCAAGATGCTTTCCTTCACAACCTTGCTACCAAGGAAGTGGCCGGTCAAAATTTACTCTAAAATAACAAGAGAAAGAGAACATACATACATACATACGTGGCGTTATCATCAACAACGTTATCAATTTTTATTTCATTTCTTTCTTTTTTTCTGTATTTTTTCCTTTCTTTTCTTTTCTTTTCTTTAAAAAAACTTTTTTTTTATAATTTTTTACTTTTCTATCAAATACACTAGATTGCAGCCAGGGAATGGTCTGGCTGCTATTTCTAGTCGTACAATTATCTCATATAAAATTTCTTTTCTTTGTCTTTCAGAAAGCTTGCGTGTCAGTATGCGAGGTCAAAGACCTGTAGCTATAATCTATTAAGAATGGCTAATACACGTTTTTGGAACGCCATGCACATTTGTGTGTATATATACATATCAAAAACGAAGATTCGTCATTATATTACGTCTATTACGTAGACGTGAAGTCTTTTTACCATTTATGGAAGTCTATACCAGAACCGATACGATAGTTATCAGGAAAACCTTATATGTTGCACGGAATTAATTAGTTAAGAAAACACATCATTCTGTCCGATTCGTCTGAGACTTTGTGCAGTGTTAGTGTGTGTTTGTGTATAGTATATGTGTTCGTATGTGTGTGTGTGTGCATGTCTCTGTCTATCTATCTATCTGTCTGTGTGTGTATATATTTTATATACACACACACATACACACATATATATATATATATATATATATACATATATATATATATATATA
>NC_068994.1:51450308-51459238 GCF_001194135.2 Octopus bimaculoides | reverse complement strand
CCTTCATCAGCTGCTTCTATTCTAAACTAGGCGTTATACATACATACATATATATATATATGTACATAGATAGATAGATAGATAGATAGATAGATTTTGTATTTGGCCAACTCACACTCCACGCATGTCAGTCGTCCACAAAGTATATAAAACAAGCAACACACAAGGAGAAAGAGACAAAAATAAAATAACACGTATCAAAAAAATTTTTTTTTCTAACAACGTTCAATGACGTTAACTGGAGTGTGGGGTTCGAGTAGATGTCATTCCACCTTTTCATTTATCATTACCATTCTTTTCGTTCGATTTTATTTTTCCTCCACTTTTGTGTTTTTTCTGTCCTTGTGTTGTTCCCTCTGTGTGTCGACGCTGTGTGGTTAATAAAAAAAATTAAGTCGTTCTTTTCCTTAACAAGTTCAGGCATTTATCCACTCCCATATATTATTTCTTCACGAATATGCTTTCCTTTTTTTCCTCTAACTCTGTGTTTTTCAGTCATTTTTGATTGAATCTCTTGCAAGTTAACATAGGATCCCTTGACGATAATGTAACCGTCATTTGATTAAGGTATCTTTGGCTCGACGAGTAGCGAGCGGATTACCTCCTCGTTTAGGTAATTATTGTGGAGGCGCGTGGCTTAGTGGTTAGGGTGTCAGCATCATGATCGTAAGATTGTGGTTTCGATTCCTGAACCGGGCGACACGTGTTCTTGAGCAAAACACTTCATTTCACGTTACTCCAGTCCACTCAGCTGGCAAAAATGAATAACGCTACGATGGACTGGCGTCCCGTCCAGCTGGGGAACACATACGTCATTGAAATCGGGAAACCGGGCCCATGAGCCTGGCTAGGCTTTAAAAGGGCGCATTTATTATTTTTTTTATTTAGGGAATTATTACATATGAAACATATATAGCCTGGATTTTATCCGCTCCATTCCCTAACATAAAAAACTGTGCATATACACCCACATACAAACCCACAGGTTGCCATAGAATAACAAACACTATGTGATATATAATTCAAACGACAGCAACGTTTTATCTGAACAAGTTTGGTGTTACACCTCCGATTATTTCCAATGAGAGTAGAAGCACTCAGAGAGATAGACAGACAGGCAGGCAAGCAGGCATGCAAGCAGGCAGGCAAGTAGTGGCCGGACAGGTAGGTAAGTAAGTAGACGAAGAAAATAAACAATACGTACATTTCTTATTTATCAGCTAGATGAAGTTATCATCAACTATGCTTTTAAAACTGAACTTAACAGTTATCTCTTTTTCGGCCTGTTCACACGTGTCTAATATGTTTGTGTGTAGGTGTTTGTATATGCACACACATACACACGCATATAGGTATGTGTAAGTGTGTATATATACATATATGTGTGTGTGTGTAAGTGTGTTTGTATGTCTATAAATGTGTGTGTGTGAAGTCGTGTGGTTTGGTGGTTAGGGTACTCGACTCGCGATCGTAGGGTCACGAGTTCGATTCCCGGCCGCGCGTTGTGTCCTTGAACAAGACACTTTATTTCACGTTATGTGATTGAATGCGTGTGCTGCATATATATATTGTGTAATGTCCGTTATACTTGACCGTTTCTACCATGTGTTATCTTCTATCACGTATTATTATCTCTCGCCTTGTATCATTATCTTTCATCTTCTCCACCTCACCACCCGTCCCAACATTCATGCTGATCCTTTCACATCGTAACCATGATCTACTTAAACATAGCTGACAGTAAACTTCCGGTTGTCTGGTTTTATACCAAATCATTGAAATTATTGAACCCAAGGCACTTCCAAGACACGACATTGTAGAAGCTTGCAGCATGGATCTCCTTAACTTTGTCAAGTCTTCTCCTAAAATTCATTCAACAAGAAAGGTGAACACTGAATGAAGCGTCTTTATCCAATTTTCCCCGCATTTTCGCTGACGAAACCAATTACCCCCAGGAAACAGGAAGTGATTATTGTTGCTTCAGCAACCTTTGGTTTATTATACTTAACAGTTTCTCTTATCTGCTACATTATAAACAAAATAGGATCTGTTATTGAACGTGTTTGTATACGAAGTCCTTTCTGCACTTCTTACTTGTGGAAACTGAATGTGCTCGTGTAACGGCATATGTATTGTTTCCCAACTATATGGTTCCGGGTTCAGTCTCACTGCATGGCATCTTGGGAAAGTGTTTTCTCCTACAGCCTCGGGCCAACCAAAGCCTTGGGAGTGGATTTGGTTGACAGAAATTGAAAGAAGCCCGTCGTGTGTGTGTGTGTGTGTGTGTGTGTCTCCCACTATCATTTGAGAATCGGTCTGGATGTATTTCCGTCGTCGTAAATCGGCAGTTCGTAAGAGAGATCGATAAAAGTACGAGGCTTAAAAAGACTGTAATGGGGTCGATTCATACGATTGAAAATTCTTCAAGGTGGAGCCCCAACATGGCCGTAGTCTAATGACTGAAAGAAGTCAACGATAAAAGATGACCGTAGACAAGATTCGAAACACGTAACTATCGCTTGTTAAGTCACTGCTCTAACTTTTAGACTTCAAAGTGCCAGCTGTTTCCTCTTCAAACAATAATCGTCTGGTGAATAATTATCTTGTCGATATAAAGTAATACAGTTAAAACAATTTATGGTACTTAATTAGAGAAGACAGATTAGCTGGAGTTCTGACAAGGCAAGTGATACATACGTGGTTCGGGCTCAGTAACTGCTGCGTGTGTTGATAATGTTTAATATCCTTTACATAAGTTGCTTACAGTTGGCTGACGCTAGATATTATAAATTAATCTTTCACAAAACTTCAAATGTGAATCTCTGGTTAAGTTAAGATGGAAACTGCAAGTAAGTGGAAGATTTCAGGCACTTTGAAGCCATTTTTACAGAATTAAATCGTGTGATGAAATGTTTTATTTGAAATATGTTATATTTTTCAACGCATTTCAATGATTTTAATAATCTACCCACAAGAGAGAGAGAGAGAGAGAGAAACATACATACATACATACTGACAGACAGACAGGCAGGAATACACAGAGAGGTGGGAGGGAAGGAGGTGAGACACAGAGGGGGAGAAAAAGAGGCTGTGTGAAAGACGAATTGAAAGATACGGGGTCAAGATTAGAAGACGGAAAATATCAAATTCGGAATCGATTCAAATTACCGGCAGAAGAAAGGAGTACTAGCATGATTGAATAAGAGCAGAAGTTTTATTTGCAGCAAATGCCACCTCATTAAATTAAAATGAAAGCGTCGACGTAATAGTAATGCCCTTATGAAATATTACCCCATCAGCAATAACCACCTTATGGAACAACCGTGAAGGTTATTAACACAACGATCCCTGCAGAGGAACAGTGCTGGTTAATAATACAGGATCTAGGCAAAAGGCTTTAATTCCACGGATCGAACTCTGTCCAATGATGACTGATTTAGTTTTAGTTTTTGTATTTTTGTAAGAATAAACAAGTAACAAGGGCAAATATTCATTGCAGTTTCATTGTTTCTTCTTGAACCAATATCTTCTCGTAGACAATCGCATCTAGCTCTTTGTTGACGCGTTCAAATCTTGACATAAAAATAACAGAAAATAACTCTTAGAATGCAATACATGACAAGAGCATAACGAAGAATATAGTTTTCAAAGTAATTATTTCCTAAAACCCAAGAGCTAGCCGTTAGCCCCGAATTTTTATGGCCAAGTCACATGTGCCATACTTTTGCTGATTGTTTTAGGAACTTGTGTTTAGGAACAAGCAGACGCAGACTTCAAGTCTCTCACTCTTCGAGGCAACGGCACACCTAGGGTGGGAGAATTAGAAGTGGGGAGAGAGGGAGAGAGATGCGGAGATAGATAGATAGATAGAGAGACAGACAGAGACAGAGACAGAGACAGGCAGACAGACAGACAGAGACAGAGACAGAGACAGACAGAGGGCTGTGCCAGCACTCTGCTAGTACTCATTTTCAGTTGAATAGAATGATGCAACATGAAATAAAGTGTCATGCTGAAGGGCACAACACACCGCTTGGTCCAGGAATCGAGCTCACGACCTTATGACTGAGAGCCGAACGCTCTAACCACTAAGCCACGCGTTTACATTTTCATTACTATAGGGTGGGGCAAAAAGAACGGACTTTTTTGAAATAATTATTACTCAGTCCCAGATGGAGGGACATATGTCCGACAGGTACCATTTGGTCTGTGGTGTCTTAACATTATTTTTTTGTTTTCTTTTCAGGTAAAGCCACGACGCAGTGGACGATAGAGCATTGCGTGTTTGTCTACGACAGTTACGTGAAGTATAACGAGTCTGTCACAGCAATTCACCGTATGTTTCGATACCACTTCAACATTCACCGAAATCAAGCTGTTCCCACCCGTAACACAATCTTACGTTGGGTGAATGCACTTCATACACGAGGTACACTAATGAATAGGAGACCGGTGGGGGCGCCACGAGCGGTACGGACCTCGGAAAATGTGCAACGCGTCAAACAAGCTTTCAGAAATGCATCAACGAAAATGGACACCAAATGTTGGATGTTGTTTTTAACACTTGATTTTGACAAATACTAATTCATTACAAACTCGTTGATGTCAATAAAACTTGTTTGCAGCTAAAATTAATGATTTTGTGAATTTTTCAAAGTAGTCCGTCCTCTCTGCCCCACCCAGCACTTAAATGAACTTCCCATCATTAAAAGATTCAAACGCGTCAGAAATACAATTTCGAAAGAAATTATTTCTTGCTCTGTAAACTTTCAAAGACCATAGTTAACGAAATAACCATGGAATTCTCACGGGGAGAACGAGTTATACATATAACTAACATTTTTCTTCTTCAAATCTTTTCTAAATTCGTTTTTAATTAAAAGTATGGCAGAGAAATAATTTAATAAAAGAAAATAATAAATCAGAATTCTTTAACAAGTCCAAAAGCGTTTCACAAATTACATCTTAATTTGGGATTTTACTTGTATAGAAAGGTTAATAACTGTTTCTACATCGCCAGTAATTGTTTCACTGCACGTAATATATTGTGGAAGCATATGGCTTAGTTGTTAGAGCAGCGTACTCGCGGTCGCGGGTTCGAATCTCAGACCAGGCGATGTGCGTGTTTATGAGCGAAACACTTAAGCTCCACGCGGTTCCGGCACAAGGTAATGGTTAACTTCTGCTGATTCTTTTGCCGCTACTTTCTCTCACTCTTTCCTCCTGCATCTAGCAGTTCACCTGCGACGGACCGTCGTCCTGTCCAGGTGGCGAACCTATACGCCAATGAAACCGAGAAACCGACCCTTATGAGCCAGGCATGGCTCGAGAACGAACAAACAGCAACAACAACATACTATATTATTGAGTTGTAGCAAATATCACTGGTCCAAGCTGGAATTCGAAGTGGTCCTTATAATATTTAACATTTCATACGTCAATGTATGCATAATCAGATCTTAACTACGGTTTATTATTATGTTGAGCTCGATAATGGATGTGCCATATATACATGCCATTCCATTAACAGTAGCTGATATAACAGGTATTTGAAACACCTGTATGAAATACAGGTATTTCAAATACCTGTATTTTGTAGATAAAAGGATTTAGACATTCTACCCAACATTCTAGCATCTCAGTCGATTCGCCGCTTCTACTACTCCAACTACCATCACCACCACTACCACCACTAGCACTACTACTACTACTACTACTACTACTACTACTACTACTACTACTACTATAGCAAGCTCATTACATTGTTATCTCTAGCATATCATATCGCAGCTACTTCAGTACGACAGCCTTAAGCAGATCTTTCCCCTTCATTTGATGTAGTGCACCGATTTGCAAGGCACTGCACTATTTCAACTGATTGCAGTAAGTTTCCATCACTATCACCATCATCATCATCATCATCATCATCATCAACAACAACAGCTTGACGCTATAATTATCGTTTAGCTATGTAAGACCGATCAGAAGGAAACTGCGATGGTTAATAGACAAGATCGTGACAATGCGGCCTCTTCAAATGTGCATATGTGTGTGTGTATGCATGTGTGCGTGTGTGTGTGTGTGTATGTGTTTTCGTGTGTGTGCGCGCGCGCGCAGAGAGATACCTGTATGATATATGCACCAACAGTACCGCCACCACCACCACCACACTTCGACTAACACCACGACGGTATGTCTACCATCACTTACACCTCCACCACCACCATCACCACCACCTCCACCACCTCCACCATCAACACCATCACGATAGCTTTTACCATGAAGAACAATTATCAAACCTATGAAATTCTGTTTATTCTATTAACACGTTTGCTAACATCCCACAAAGCTGTTGATAGACACAATAAGATCCAGATGGTACTTCAACGTAATTGGTAAGATGGAACGGAATGGTGATTCCTGAAGAAAGACAGAACTACCGAATTCATTTTCTTGGATAAGAAATTGCAGTTGCTAAATCTCTTGTCTTATCCAAATCACTTCACTGGTACTTAACATCGGAAATCTGCCACACGCACAGAAGCACGCACAAACACCCACGCACACACACAAACACACAAACACGCACGCACATACATACACACACACACGCAAACATACGAACAAACACACACAAACACACACGCACACACACAAACACACACGCACATACACACACACAAACACACGCACATACACACACAAACACACACACAAACACACACACAAACACAAAGACACACAAACACACATACACACACAAACACACACACACATAAACATACAAACACACAAACACACATAAACACAAACACACACGCACACACACAAACACACACACACACACACACACACATACACACACACACACATTCTCTAACTTTCTCTCTTTCGTACATGGTTGTTTTATTGTGTTGAATCAAAAATCTTGCAATATTTTGGTAATTTATTTGCTTCCATTCGCCAAGTTAAAAAAGAAACAAAAAGAAGCAGCCTAGCATTCAAAGTAGAAGTCATCGTGTTGCGCCGTCTGAAGCCATCTTTCTGTCAGTTCTTTGATTCCACGCTAATACCAATTCTTGTTCCTTCGAAGTGAAGAACTCCTTCACTGAAGGATGAAACGTCGCAGGCGCAGCAAGAGACCCAAGCATCGGAACAAGTAATAATCCGAGGAAAATATGTCCGGACTACATGCTGGGTGTGGCACTGGTTCGACTCTCTCAAGTTCCCGGTGTTTATACCGGGTCGTTCGAAAGGTGTGTGGTGTTCGAGCGTGGTCTTCCTGCAGAAAAAGCTTGCTTTCTGCTAGCCAATGGCAGGTACTTTTGTCGCAGAACGGCGTACACCCGCTCCAACTTGTTCGAAGTAGAGGCTGGCATCGATAGTTCGATCATCCGGAACGAACTCGTACCGAATTAACCCCTCGTAATTCCACCAGACGCAGAGCATCACCTTGTGGTCGAAAGGTTCATATTTGGGTACAGGTTCCGGAAGCCGGCCCTTGCTTAACCACTACTTATACACTTTAAGATTGCAGCAAAAATATCTCCCTCGGATTAATACTAGTCCCGATCCATGACTCACTTCCTGCGCTCGCAAAGCTTCATCAACCAAGGGGAGATGGAAGCTTCGGTGGAGGAGTTCTTCGCCTCGAAGGACAAGAACTGTTATCAGCGTGGGATAAAAAAATCTGGCAGAAACGTTGTCTCAGGCGGTGCAACACGATAGCTTCTTCTTTGAATGCTAGATTGTTGTTCATTTTTTTTTTCTGTAACTTGACGAATAAAGCAAATAAGTTAATAAAATATTGCAAGCAACGTTGCAAAGAAAGCATATTGTATTCAAAACGACGTACACTCTACATGCATGCTGAATCCTTATACCAAACAGATCGGAAGCGGTCTATTTCTGTAAGTATGTAGGAAATAAAGAAAAAATTATATATAAAAAAATTATAAATAAATCATTATTATTTTAATTTCTCTGCAACGGCCTTTTAATTTCTGCAGGTGTATGCAAGCTTGATTATGTATACGTATTTGAAAACGTATGTATGCATAAATGTGTTTCTATTTATCTTACGTGTACATATTCTCAGTTGCATGTACATTGTTTCTCTTCTAGATTTATCATTTAAAACACGTACTGAACATCGATCGTATTATTCAATAATACCTTAACACTGTTATTGCTATTATTATCTATATCATTACGAGGATAGCGAATTAGTGAAACCGGTAGAGCATAAAAGAATATGCTTTGAGATATCTGTTCCAACTTTACGTTCAGAGTTCAAATCCTGCTGAGGTCAACATTGCTTTTCATCCTACCGGGGTCGATAGAATAAAGTACCAGTCAAGTACTGAAGTTGATGTAATTGATTAATACCCTCCATTCAAAATTACTCGCCTTGGTGCCCCAGTATGACCGCTGCTTTAAAGCGGAAACAATTTAAAGAAATTTAAAAATCATCATCATCATCAGATATACTATAAATATCTATTAGTTATATTATTGCATCCGTTGACAGAAATGACGAGGAGTTAATAGACTTTGACGCTAGTCACATGCATCTCTTTTTCCTCATTATATAGAAA
Source organism: Octopus bimaculoides (assembly GCF_001194135.2). Taxonomy (NCBI): domain Eukaryota; kingdom Metazoa; phylum Mollusca; class Cephalopoda; order Octopoda; family Octopodidae; genus Octopus; species Octopus bimaculoides. Next base: position 51,450,641 of record NC_068994.1, on the reverse strand, counting down.
AAAAAACAAACAAATACATGTATACAAGTATATACATCTATCTATCTATCTATCTACACACACATATATACGTGTATATATATATATATGTGTGTGTGTGTGCGTGTGTGTGTATACATCTATGTATGTATCTATGTATGTATGTATATCTATCTATCTATCTATCTATCTATATATATATATATATATGGGAGAATATACGAAAAAACAACAACAGACGAGGACAGGTGGTGTAAACAACAAAAGGATGTATTAGTTTGACGCTCGGGAATACAGAAAGTCTTTAACGTTTCGAGCTATATATGTCTATCTATCTATCTATCTATCTACCTG
>NC_068994.1:51446957-51450294 GCF_001194135.2 Octopus bimaculoides | reverse complement strand
TCTATCTCTCTATCTATCTATCTATTTGTATGTGTCTATCTGCCTGTCTGTCTATCTATCTATGTATTTGCCTCTCTGTCGGCCCGTCTCTCTCCCCTCTCTTTCACATCCACCTCTTTTTCTCCCTCTCCCTCTCTCCCTCTCCCTCTCTCCCTCTCTCCCTCTCTCTCTCCCTCCCTCTCTCCCCCTCTCCCTCTTTCTCTCTCTCTCTCCCCATCTCTCCATTTCTCACTTTGCCTGCCTATCCGTCCGTATCTTTCATTCCATTCCTATTTCTCGCCGTCTCTTCTCTTTCATACAACATTTTTTTCCTTCTCCCTCTTCTCCCTCTTCTCCCAACCTCACCCTACTCCTTCACCCCCCCTTCTAAACACTGACAAACTGCCGCCGTTTCACTTAATCATAACTTTACCGCATTGTTTCCCCATAACATATATATTTATAAAGAAATTAATTTTTGCCAATAACTAAATATATCCCCTGAAGCGACATCAATTCCACATTCCGGCATACATGTTGCTGTGGTTGTTGTTATGTTGCTGTGGTCGTTGTGTTGCTCTTGTTGTTGTTGTTGTTGTTATTGCTATAAGCTGTTGGGATTCCTGTAGTTGTTGCTATACTTTTGTTGTTAGTTGTTTTTTTAATATAAATAATGCTACGATTGTGGTTATTGTATTTACTTATTATTATGTAATGTAGATGCTGTAGTTGTGTTATGTTGTAACGTTGTTGTGCTGTCTCGTGGTTATTATGTAATTCTCTCCTTGTTTTCGCTATGTTTTTTGCAATTGTTGCTATATTCCTGTTGTCAGAATTATAATATAGCTGCTTGCAGTTGTTATCCTGATATAGTTGTTGTTATGCTGTTGTAGCTAGTGACACAGTTGCACATGTCACCTTGTAGTAGTAGTAGTAGTAGTAGTAGTAGTAGTAGTAGTAGTAGTAGTAGTAGCGGCGCCAGCAATTGTTGTTGTTTGCTGTTGTGCTTAAGTTTGTAGCCGTTCTGTTGTTGCGCTTGTTATATCGATTTAGTTGTGATGGTGCATGTTGCTGTAGCGAGTCATCATACACTTGGCAGCTGTCGTTTTGTTGTTGTTATTATTGTAGTAGCAGCAACAGCAGCAGTAGTAGTAGTAGTAGTAGTAGTAGTAGTAGTAGTAGTAGTAGTAGTAGTAGTAGTTGTTGTTGTTGTTGTTGTTGCTGCTGCTGTTGTGTTATGGTCGTTGTTAGGTTGTACCTGTTATGTCGATTTAGTTGTTGCTGCGTTGCTCTAGTTGTTATGTCACTATAATGGCTTTTGATGATGATGTTAATTATTGCAGTTGATATTGTTTTCTATTGCGACAGTTGTCAAGTAGCTGTGTTTTGTTGTTATATTTCTGTGGTCATTCATTGATTTACTGTTCCACGAACGGCGAGTTGGCAGAATTCCTTACCGCGCAGGACAAAATAAATGCTCAGCGGCATTTGTCCAGTCTCTTTTATATTCTGAGTTCAAATTCCGCTGAGGTCGTCTTCGCCTTTCATCCTTTCGGGATCGATAAAATAAGTACCAGTGAAAGACTAGGGTCAATGTAATCGACTAGTCCCCTTTCCCTTTAAAATCGCTAGCTTCGTGCCAATAGCAGAAAGGATTATTATTATTATTATTATTATTATTATTATTAATAATAATAATAATAATAATAATAATAATTCATTTTGATGTGAAATCGTGTGTTGTAACAGATATTGTTGTATTTCGGGATGGTCGTTTTCCTTCTTTTTTTTTTTGCCAAATGAACACACACACACACTATATATATTTTTTTCTTCACTCGTTTATTACTGTTCTTATTTTATTATTTTAAACTCATGTCGTCACAGATCTGTGACCTCTTCAGTGACACTTTTCGTTTTCGCGTGTGTTCTTGCTCTACTTACTCCATTCTCTATAAAATAAAGACAGTAATAAACAAGTGAAGAAAAAATATATAGCGCGTGTATTTATTTGACACACACAAAAAAACCCCGCCATCCTGAAATACAACAATGTTATTATTGTTGTTGTTGTTGTTATTGTAAGACGGCAGAGCTGTTAAGCAGTATCAGTTCAAATTAGCAATCTGTATATCATACTCAAAACATATACACTGTTCAAAGCCTTTAAAACTGCGCTACCCGTCTAGAGTAAGTTTCTCATGTAGATGTATTGTATTTGATATATTTCTGTACTTTTTAATAATGTATATCTATAGGAGACGAATACCGCAGTTTTGAAAGCTTTCAACAGTATATATGTTTTAAGTATACTATGCACGCTGCTAGTATGTGTGTGTGTGTGTGTGTGTAAACACACAAACATATATATATCTTCTTCAAATCTAATATTGCATCTGACTAGCTACATCATCATCATTAACATGGGATGTGCATATCTTGCGCTGAAGTTCCAACTTCACTACCACAACAACCACTACCTTCTCGATATTGTTCCATAGCATGATTTTCCATATTCTAAAAGAGTAACAAGAAGAATATAATGTCACTTCAAAGCATTTCCAGTCAAAATTAATCCTATGGAACGTGAATTGCTATCAGCTGTGAAAGCCTGCGTTTTGGTAATTCAACTGTCGTTACTTACTCTTTGTGTATAGAATAAGCTACGAGTGGAAATTCTAAGAGAAGATTAATATCCAGTGTCAATCTCTTCAGCGAAATGATTCTGGCATTTTTCTGCCTGTAGAATAGAATTGTTTCAATGCAAGCTTTGAAAAATAGTCTTTTGACTCTGTCACAGACGTCACAATTACAAATAAATTAACAATTTGCTTGCTGTTACGCATGATAATTATCGTTTTAGCTTAAAAGCATTTCAGCTGTCGGCAAAATCACAATGTCACAGTGCCACAGCGAAGATAACTAAAAATAACTTTTTGAAGTTATCTCTACAGATTTTGCCAAACTGCTAAGTTACGGACACTTAAACACACCAGTTTCGGTTGTCAAGCGATGTTGAGGGGACAAACACAGACACACAAATATATATACACACAAATACATGCATGTATGTGTACACACACACACATATAGATATACATATATGACGGGCTTTTTTTCTGGTTAAAGCTATTTTTGATAAAACAGTTATAAGAGTATCATTGTAGTGTTACAGTGTTTAATTTTTCTTTTTTTTATAATACTAATATTTTTTAGAGTGGTCTGTTAAATGATCACTGTATTTTAGATTTTAATTCCATTTGTGGTGGAAGTAATAACTTTTGAACACTAAACACTTGTTTCACTTCCCATTAAATTTATTCAACCGACATTGATTTTTAAAAAAATATTTTTTAGT
>NC_068994.1:51443834-51446920 GCF_001194135.2 Octopus bimaculoides | reverse complement strand
AAATACACTTTTTCATATTTTATATAAATTTTAATTTCCAGTTTAGTATTTTTTTTTTTACTATTTATCTCTCTATTTTATATTTCATTGTTTTTATACTAATCTAACTTTTTCGACTGTATTTTTATCACCTTTACAAACAAATGCAAACACATATATTAAACAACATGTTTGAAACAACACACACATATATTTCTACTTTTGTATAAACACCAATGTGTACCAGTTCAAATAGCAAATAAGCTTTATATTTCAAACTTGAATTAATTTTTTTTTTTTTTCGATAAAGAATTTTTATACACATTTTAAATATTTATATAAAATAAACTTTTTAAAATCGTAGAAAAATATTTACTATAACTCACCAAAATAATTTTTACGAACCAAATACATTCTGATATTTTCAGTCACTGGACTGCGGCCATGCTGGAGCAGCACCCTGAAAGTTTTTAGTCGAACAAATCGCCCCCAGTACTTACCTTTTAAGTCTGAGCTTTATTCTATCGGTCTACTCTGCCGAACCGATAGGTTACAGAGACGTAAGCAAACCAACACTGGTTGTCAAGCAGTAGGTGGGCGGACAAACGGACACAAAGACAGACACACACACATATACATCGGCGAGCTTCCACATAGTTTCCGTCTACCAAATTCATTCACAGGGCATTATTGCTTGGCTCAAAGCTATAGCAGAAGACACTTGTCCAAGGTGCTGCACAGTGGGACTGAACCTCAAACCAAAGCGGAGAAGTGTTTTAGTATAATACATGAAAAATAATTGTAAAATTTATCCAAAAACTAATTAGTCACACGCGTTGCTGTTTGGTTAAGAAGCTCGTTTTGCAACCATGGGGTTTAGGTTTCATTCCTAATGCGCGGTACATTGTGCAAGTGTCTCCTATTATAGTCTTGGGTCGACCAATACCTTTTGAATGAATTTTGTAGATGGAAACTGAAAGAAGTTTGCCTTACAAAGACACACACACACGATAGAACAAGTACCAAACTTAAAAGAACTAAGTACTGGAGTCGATTTGTTCGACTAAAGCCCTTCAAGGCAATACCCCAGAATGGTCGCTGGTGCCTAAGGGGGTAAGAGAAAAAAGGAGGCGTTGGGAAGAAGGCAGAGGACTGGGGGACGCTATGAATTTATAATATTATTATAGTACTGTATACAAATTATATAATATCATATTAAATATCAAATGATTCATAGTAAAATATAAGATATTTATTTATACATAAAGATAGGGCTGGGGGCGCTAGGGGGTGTTATGTGACCATGGGGGGGGGGGACCAAAATGTTTGAGAACCTCTGATAAATAATTTTTTTTTTTTTTGAAGCATCGAATAGTTATGAGGGCCCTCCTAAGTAAAATAGGACCCAGGGGGTACATACGCAAAAAACGGTCTAACACTGCGGCACACCTTGCATCGCCTCGTGACACACCAGTGTGCCGCGGCATACCGACTGAAGAGCACTCATCTAAAGCAATCCCACGCCATCGTAAGAAATCGAACTCGTATTCTAGTGCATTAAAATCATAACGTCACCCACTACGGAACAAAATATTTAATCGCCACGAAGCTAAAGAACAAAGAAAGGTCCATTGTTTACTAGACAATATCTTACACCATTTTATACGTTTCATAATTTTTAACTTCATGTTTCATTCTATTCTTTTATTCTTCTATTCTTTTGCTCCTTTATTCTTTTGCTTCTTTATTCCTATATTCTTTTGACAAAAGGAAAAATTGGTATACAATAAAGAAATAAACCGTTATATATTCTACTCCTTCAACACCTTGGAAAGAAGAATTAAAACGAGGCTACATCTGTTGCTATAACCATTATACATACACACATACACACACACACATACACACACACACACACACACATACATACATACATACATACATACATGCATATAGGTGTATGCGTGTGTGTGTATGTGTGAGTGTGTAGGAGCATGTGTATTTACAGACTCGGTAATGTAACTCGGCACTTAATTATTTAAACAAAAATTTAAAGGTTTATAAATCTGTCTCAATTATTTATATCTTTTCAGGAAACAAGCAATATACATGTGTGTGCGTGTGTATGTGTATGTGTGTGTGTATGTGTGTGTGTGTGTGTGGTGTATGTGTGTGTATGCGCGCATCAATGAGTGTGCATGTATATGTGCGTCTATATGAATAAATACATGTATACATATTCATGTATATATACGTGTGTGTACATGTGCGAATGAATGTATATGCATGTATATATATATATATATATATATATATATATATATATATATATATATATATATATATATTCATATATATATGTATGTACATATGCACATGTAAGATATATATATAGTAGAAACATATATACACACACACACAGCCATGCACGTACGCACATTTATATTGGTCATATATATATATATAGGTGTGTGTGTGTATGTATATGCAACAGTTCAGTATAAAAGGGAGTGTAAAAAAAATAATCCATTTCTTTTTCATAAGATAAATTTCTAAATTTTCTAAATTTTCTAAAAATTTAAAGAAGAGGAAGATAAAAAGCAAAAGAAACAAAACAAACTTTCTGCCGTTCTTCTTGAAATAAAATACTTGAAAAATTATTGCGAAATTGTATTTCCATACAAAATATAAATAAAAGAGAAAATTTTGAAAATACGTCAAAAGACAAAATGTCCTTTAGAATAATCTTCCAATAATGTGGGGGTTTTTTTTCAATTATTATATGTTGTTGTTGTTGTTGTTGTTGTGCAACATCAATTTAATTTTCTTGCAGTGAATAACCTTCTGTCTTCGATCCGTTCTGTTTTTGTATGTCTGTCTGTATACATGTGTGTAGGTATTTCTTTCTTTCTTTGCTCCAGATTTTGTGATATCGTCTGCTTAATGCTTTCTTGCTTTTTTGCTTTCCTTCATCCTGTCTTACAACCTATCTCCCATTCTGACCGTGTTGATGTATGTATGTATGAATATCTATCTATCTATCTATCTATCTATCTATCTATCTATCTATCTATCTATCTATCTATCTATATATATATATATATATA
>NC_068994.1:51440082-51442209 GCF_001194135.2 Octopus bimaculoides | reverse complement strand
CACACACACACACACACACACACACACACACACTTACAAATAAATATTCACACATTCTACATATAATAAGTTCGATTTTATCATGTTGTTACTTTTCTGTCTTTTTAGAAAAGAACAATAAGTTTAAGATTAAATTAATTGACAACAATAACAAGAAGCCCAACAATAATAATGGGTTTTCTTTGTAGCACAAAGCTTGGGCATTAGTCAATTACATCGACCTCAGTACGCAACTGGTACTTGTTTCATCGACCCAGAAAGGATGAACGTCGACCTCGGCAGAATTTGAACAGAGAACGCTATAAGCTGGAAGAAATGCCGCTAAGCATTTTGTCCGACGTGTTAAGGATTCTACCCGGTCACTGCATTAGCAACAACAAAAAAAGGTAACAACAATAATTTGTTTATTAACCTTGAGAGCTGAAAGACAATGGAGACGATATAAAACGGTATAAAACGTGTAAAGCAATGTTCTAATAAGTTGGGATAGCTAATTGATGTGAAAGAAGGAACTTTGCAGATCCTTGATGGCATTGAGCACCAAAGACAAAAGCTATATCTAAGCTGTCACCTCTTGGTTTACAGACATATGCTTTGATTGGCTAGATTAGGTCTGCCGGTTCATTCTTTCCGTGTTCGCTACTCCCATCGCCCTCCAAGTTCATTGGAGCAAGGAGAAAGTATGTCCCTCTCCGTCGTCACCTTCTTTTTCAAATAAAACTTGAAAGTGCCAATGGGAACTTGGCAGAAGAGAAAAGTAGAGGAACTTGAATATTTCACAAAATTCCTCAAGTCAGCTATGCTTGATTACTGAACAAATCCGTGCAGGATGCTTTCGTTGTTTGACCCGGTTGACTGGACTTCCGTGCCTGTAGAGCATGTCTTTAAACCTGGCATTGTCCTAATTTTTCCCAACAGCAAAAATTCCTATAAGTTATCTACAGTTTCTGGGTTGGGTTTTCATTAGTGCAAACCGACCTGTTGGTCATCTTCGATTCCCAGATTTTCCCTAGAACGTCGTTCTTCCCCTACTCTGATTTATTGTGGAATGGTTACGCGGAATATATCCATAGACATACGTGCGCGTGCGCACCTTTGTGTGTTATCTGTAGTAGATTACCTGATAATAACCACATAATCTACTACATATCAAACAGCGTGACACTTTATTTCACGTTGCTCCAGTTCACTCAGCTGTAGAAATGAGTTGCGACGTCACTGGTGCCAAGCTGTATCGGTCCCTTTGCCTTTCCCTTGGATAACATCGGTGGCGTGGAGAGATGAAGGAGCACAATCTTAATAATGTAATAGCACTGCTAACACAATAGAACACAGTATTGACTTATAAAAGCGTTTAATATATTTTGTAGAATATTGTGGTTGCATAACTAAATACAATGTTCCTACAGGTTATTAATTCTTAATGATACTTAATTATAAAAATACAATAGGATTTTTTAAAAATTTGAGATGGCTGCGAGGGTCCATCCAAGTAAAATAAGGATCAAAGGGGTCCATAGGTTGAGGGCCGTTGTGCTTGAGTTAAATTTGGCTGCTATAAGTAGCAGATTGAGTTTAGGCGTAGAAACTGCTTTATTGGTTCGTATTTTTGTGTTATTGCTGTTTAGCTTCAGATCAGCTCATGTTGAGTTGACCGATGATCAAAAGGTATCCAATTCTGACCACCCCATCTATTTTTCTTTATATATATATATTTTGTTTAGGACTACGTTATGCAATGTGTCTTTCCCTTTCATAATATGGTCGGGTGTGATATAACGGGGATTGCTACAATTTCTAGCAGACTGAATGACCATGTAGATGTTCCCAGCTTGGAATGGGATGATGAGGCTGTTGGTTGGTGGTGTTGATATATGGCGGTGGTGGTAGTGGTGCTGGGGGTGGCAATATTGGTGATGAGACTGGTGGTGGTGGTGGTGGTGGTGGTGGTGGTGGAGGTGGTGGTAGTGGTGACGGTGGGGAAGTTTGATGTTGACATTGTTGCAGTGGTGGTGGTAACATTGATGATATGGCTGTTGTTGCTGGTGCTGGTTCTGGTGGAAATATTTAGCGATGCTTGTGGTGGCGTGGCGGTGGCAGTGATGCTTGTGGTGAGGCGGCGGTGTG
>NC_068994.1:51439164-51440019 GCF_001194135.2 Octopus bimaculoides | reverse complement strand
GGTGGTGGTGTGACGGCGGCGGTGGTGGTGGTGGTGGTGGTGGTGGCGACGGCGAAAGCAATAGCAGAGATAACAGTGATTATGATACCTAGCATGAAATAATCCTGGGATGGGAAAGGAATTACGTTCGTATTTATTTACTGATTTCTTTCTGTAATCTGATATAACCACTCCGCCCACCACCACCACCCGACACCCTACTGCCACCATCACCATCCCCACCCCCACCCGGTCACCATCACTGGATTCTATACCCCTCTCTCACTCTCACACACTCTCTTTCTCTGTCCCTACATATGTGTGTGTGTGTGTGTGCGTGCGTGTAAGTGTGTATATAAACATACATACATACATACATACATGCATACATCCATATATATGCGTTTAGACATACATCTATACGTCTGTATACATACATATATATACATACTTTATATACACTATGTGTGGACATGTGTTATGTGTGCGTGAGGGTGCGTGTTTGTGTGTGTGTGTGTGTGCGCGCGTGCAAGTGTTTATATAGACATACATACATACAAATATATGCATTTAGACATACATCTATAGTCTATATATATATACATATATGCATACATACATTATACACACGTATGTGTGGACATGTGTTATGTGTGCGTGAGCGTGCGTGTTTGTGCGTGTTTGTGCGTGTGTGTGTGTGTGTATGAATATTCATATGTAGTTACAATCCACACACACACACATGCATGCACACACATGTATAATATATTATATATTATGTATATACACACTCACGTATATATATATATTTCATATATTAGATAATATATTTTTATAACATATATATATATATATATATATATATATATATATATA
>NC_068994.1:51435189-51437452 GCF_001194135.2 Octopus bimaculoides | reverse complement strand
GTGTGTGTGTGTGTGTGTGTGTGTGTGTGTGTGTGTGTGTGTGTGTGTGTGTGTGTGTGTGTGTGCAGAGTAATTACGATACACTCCGTATTAATACCACTTTTAGAATCAAAGAACTCAACACTTTTTATTGAGCAAAAGATTCCTTATACGAACTGGAAGATTCATGGTTTTCACAATGGTCATTAATTTCACCATGAACAGAAATGTTTGGATTATGGAGATTTGAGAAATGGATTTTGTATTTATGGGTCGTGAGTTTAGCCTGAGTATGTTTGGATTGTGTGAGGAATTGGGATTGTGTTGTGTGGTGCGAGTGAGTTGCTTTTTCTCATTCTTATTAGTTAGTAACCAGTTGGATCTAACAGCGGTCTATCTCCTTTGTTAATAAAACTGTCAGTTGTCCAGATTTATAAGAATCACACATCCTCGTCTCTCTTTCATACACAGAAAATGATCGGGACGATAGAGAGGAAACATATACGCAAATACCAACTACTTTAACTGATTAAAAAGAATAAAAATAAGATCAGCAACTCCGAAGAAACTCTACACCATATACATATATTCCAAGAACCTTCAAGTCGAATCAAAGTTCATCAAATCGAATTTCAATAGACTTTTTCTGAAATCTACACTCGTCCGAAAATTCTTGCCCGGGCTGAAATCACAGGACACTGCGTGGCTTTCACTCTTGTTTAGCGTGCAAGTGGCTGAGCACTCCACAGACACGTGTACCCTTAACGTAGTTCTCGGGGGATATTCAGCGAGACACAGTGTGACAAGGCTGACCCTTTGAATTACAGGTACAACAGAAACAGGAAGTAAGAGTGAAAGAAAGTTGTGGTGAAAGTGTACAGCAGGGTTCGCCACCATCCCCTACCGGAGCCTCGTGGCGCTTTAGGTGTTTTCGCTCAATAAACATTCACAACGCCCGGTATGGGAATCGAAACCGCGATCCTATGACCGCGAGTCTGCTGCCCTACCAACTGGGCCATTGCGCCTCCACGGCTTTCACTCTATCAATAATCATACATACATTTCACGAGATGTGGATGCTGAAATCTCAAAAAGAATAAGGGCAGGAAGGAAGACATTTAACTCGACAAAGGATGCGCTCCAAACAAACTTAGATATTATCATGTGTGCTCTTCGATAGCACCGTCCTATCTGCGCTCTCAGGTGAGACGTGGGCTACTACGAAGAGGATAGAATATTGATTGGCTACAACGCAAAGAGCCATGGAAAGATCTATGTTACGAATACCATTGCGAGAGGACATTTGAAATGAGAAAAGACGAGTACAGAGCAGAGTGAACAATGCTATCGTAGAGAACGGAAAGCGCAAGTTCCGCTGTACCACGTCCTCACGTTGTTGATTTTTCCTTACTGTCTTTTTTTTCTCTATTTTTAATTAACTATATATATGTGTGTGTGTGTGTGTGCGAGCACGTATGTGTGTGTGTGTGTGCGTGTGTACGTATGAAGGGGAAAGTGGGAGGGCTTATGTATTTAGCAAAGGAGGAGCAAACAAAGATGGAAAGAATTAGAATGAGTGAAAGAGAGACAAAGAGAGAGAGAGAGAGGGAGAGAGAGAGAGAGAAACATTGAAGTGAAAATGTGAATAGACCAGAGAAGAAGAGTCAGGGTGAGCGCGAAAGAAAAGAAATATTGATAACTGCCAGCAGATGGTCCTTTTCTCTTAATGGATCGATAGATATCTATAATATGTGTGTGTGTGTGTGTGTGTGTGTGTGTGTGTGTATGTGTGAGTGTGTGTGTGTGTATGTATGTATGCATATGTATGTAATTACATGTATGTTTATAAATATATATATATATGTGTGTGTGTATGTGTGTGTGTGTGTACATATATAAGCACATATATTATATATTGATGTATGTATACATACCTACAATCATATATATATATATATATATATATATATAGAGAGAGAGAGAGAGAGAGCGAGAGAGATACATAGATAGATAGATAGATAGATAGATAGATAGATAGATAGATATACATACATACATACATACATTCTTTTACTTGTTTCAGTCTTTTGACTGTGACCATGCTGGAGCACCGCCTTTAGTCGAGCAAATCGACCCCAGGACTTATTCTTTAGAAGCCTAGTACTTATTCTATCGATCTCATTTGCCGAACCGCTAAGTTACGGGGACGTAAACACACCAGCATCGGTTGTCAAGCGATGATAGGGGGGACAAACACACACATACAAACATATACACACACATA
>NC_068994.1:51429513-51432250 GCF_001194135.2 Octopus bimaculoides | reverse complement strand
CACCACTACCATCACCAACAACATCAACATCAACATCAACACCACAGCCACCATGACCACCACGGCCGACACAACCATTACCACCACCACTACTACTACTACTACTACGGCTGCACCGCCGCCGATAAGAAAAGCATCAAAACATCGAGAATAAAATCTACTGCAACTAGTGTGTGTGTGCATGTGTAGAGAGTGTGTGAAAGAGGGAGAGAGAGAGAGAGTGTGTGAGAGTGAGAGCGGGAGAGAGAGAGAGAGAGCGAGAGCGTCTGTACATGTGTGCGTGCGCGTATGTATGTGTGTGTGAGTACTTTCATATTTGTATATGTATGTGTTTATGAACATACATACAAATATACATATATATATATATATATATATATATATATACACACATATATATATATATATATATACACACACATATAAATGTATATATATATATATATATATATCAATATATATATATATAAATATATACATATATATATATGTGCTTACATACATACACACACACACACACACACACACACGCACCCGTGTGTGCGTGCGTGCATGTGTCTGTGTGTGTGTGTGCGCATGTGTAGTGAGTGAGTGGTAAACAGTTGACTAAAAATCGATAAACAGGTCGGCCGGCGCAGCTGGTAAGCAAGCATCTAAATTGATAGGTGGGTAGGTGTGTGTGTGTGTGACGTGTATATGTGTGTATGACATGTACATGTATGTGCGAAGCGCACGAATTTAGGATGTACAATGTTTGGTGCGTTTGTCTTCTCTTGCGGAAAAGAGGGGGAAAAGGCTGAGAGACGTAACTGGCGGTTCAGTTATTCATATTGTACCTCTGTCTCTGCCTCTGTCTGTCTGTGTGTGTGTGTGCATATATAACAAATATGCTACAGCATGGTCGCAGTCACGATCGTGAAGTCACGAGTTATTTGCCCGGAACATGTTGTGTGTTATGTTCTTGAATAAAACACTCCATTTCATAATGCACTACGACCACTTCGACATGTGACGCGTATCACATCGTGCGCCAGTACAAACAATATCGATTTGACGGAGGGAATGAGCTTATGTGTAGCTGAAACATTTGATCACTATAAACAAATCATCTGTACAGGTTGTTCAGTAAGAAATTGCAGAAACGTCTTTCTCGGATTGAGAGACAACTGCCAAAATAAACCCATGGATGCAAATTTAGATGTAAAAGAACTCGAAAAACACAGTGAAATTCCTCAATGGCCTGCATCCTCCTGATATGCCAACTCAAATCCTCAAACTGAAAGAAAGAGCCTCAATTATCCATCTCAGGAACCTGAAGACTCAATGTTGGTGCAATGATACAAGTTCGAAATATCCGGTGCTCTAAAGTCATTTGGATGTATTTTGGACAAAGCACAATCTATAACTTCTATATTTGTGTTCGAATATATATATATGTTTTCGAATTTCTCTTTTGAATATGAGAAATTACAAACCTGCAAATAAAATTTTTTATTCAAACTTAAAATATTTCATTGTGCTTTATACACTGGAAACTAGGATTTGTATGTGTGCTTTTGTGCGTGCGTGTGTGTATATGTGTGTATGCGTGTGTGCGTGTGTGTGTGAGTGTGTGTGTGTGTGCATGCGTGCGTGTGTGTGTGTGCGTGTGTATAAACGCAGTGCAGTCGACTAGTTAAGAAGTTCGTTTAACAGATATGAGTTCCGAACTTGATTCCACTCTGAGTCACCTTCGGAAAATGTCGTTTTCCATGGCTTCGGATCGCCTTTACACGGCTTGTGAGCGGAAACTGTACAGATGCCCGACAAATGCAGACTGCCTTGGTACACACTCTAGTTATAACGTGGATCCTCGTCCACTTGTATGTTATTGTCGGCACTGTAATATTTTTGTCGCCAAGGCGTCGAGCTGGCAGAAACGTTAGCACGCCGGACGAAATGCTTAGCGGTATTTCGTCTGCCCTTACGTACTGAGTCCAAATTCCGCGAGGTCGATTTTGCCTTTCATCCTTTCGAGGTCGATAAATTAAGTACCAGTTGCATACTGGGTCAATGTAATCGACTGGCCCCCTCCCCAAAAATTTAGGGCCTTGTACCTAGAGAAGAAAAGAATATTCTTGTCGCCATTATTATGTTGTGACGGTATTCCGCGTCTTATTATCTTTGACTCGTCCATCGTGCTATAGTTGACAACTCCGCAAGACAATGACTTTGAAATGTCTACTTTCACGAACTCGTATATATCACGTAACTGACATTGACTCCAAATGAGAACTCGTACAACGGCCCTACTACTACTGACCTCCTACAACGACTGACCGTCTGACTTCATAGTGGCCGTGTCATACAACTTTGTCGCGTCGAAACGGGTGTACCATTTTCACTACAACAACTCTATCACATTGATCCCACCTGAGCATTTAAGTCAATGCTGCGTTAACTCAGGGGCAGGTAATTCAGCTGAGCATGCAACTAAATCTTCGTCGTCTAACGACACGCATCTACCTCCATATATCTACATATTTTACCTACGTACATACATACGCACGTACACACACATGCATGCCGGTGTGCCTGTGTGATGACAAGTTTGCTTCCCGACAACATGGTTCCACGTTCAGTCCCATTTTGTAGCACCTTGGTCGAGTGTCCTCTACTACGTAGCTCTGGGCTGACCAAAGTCTTGTGAGTGAAATTGGGGTAGACGGAAACTGAAAGAAGCTCGTCTTATATATAT
>NC_068994.1:51425582-51428587 GCF_001194135.2 Octopus bimaculoides | reverse complement strand
TGTGTGTGTGTGTGTGTGTGTGTGTGTGTGTGTGTGTGTGTGTATGTGTGTATATATATATTTACACACACACACACACACCTCGTTTTTCTATATACATATAGTGAGTGTTTGTGCTCAATGGTGACACTACATAGAACATGTTGATTGGTGATGATTGTCGGTGGTTTGTGACGGAAAAGATAGAAAAAATTCTATCCCCTTTCATCATAGCTACGGTAGCCCTCAATCGAAAATACCCACTCACCATTTCTCTCCTTCCCGGCACAAACACACATACACCTAACCAACCACCACCCACCCGTTCTACCATTCATCTACCTTTACCCATCCATATATATATATATATAAACACCAATCATCCATCATCCATCCATCCCTTCGTCAATCAATTCAACACGTTGTTACGATGGAATCCAGAACTGGTGTCGCTTCCAAACCAAATACTACGGGAATAAATAAATGAAGAAAAAAAAAAATAAAATAAGTGGCGGGGGGAAAAGAAAAGATATAAACAATTAAAAAATATAAAGAAAAATCTGGAGGAACTTTCCACATCTCATTCATACTACATTACTCTCTCTCTCTCTCTCTCTCTCTCTCTCTCTCTCTCTCTCTCTCTCTCTCTCTCTCTCTCTCTTTCCCTCTCTCTCTCCTACTCTCTTACATCTTTAGCCTTTCTCCACCTTTGATTCTTTCTCCTACTCTTTCTTTCTGTAATATTTTATTTTCCTTAAGCTCTCCCTCCCACTCCCTCTTCCTCTCTTACAGACGTCGTCGTCTTCTCTCTATCTCTCTTTCTCTCTCGCTCTCCGTCTCTCTCTCTCCCTCTCTTACCGTCTCTCTCTTTCTCTCTCTCTCGCTTGATTTCTCTCCCGCTGTCTCACTCTCTCACTTGATCTCTGACTATATTATATGTATGTCAAACTAAATACGTAATGTTATTCTCTGCTTTCTATACTTGTCTCTCTCTCTCTCTCTCTCATTTTTTTTGTCTGCCTCTCTTGTCTGTTGGTGTCTTTTCCTCTATTTCAATTTTATCGATCGTCAGAATACAAGCATGCGCGCACATGTGCACACACACACACATATATATATACGTAGGCATACACACATACATACACGCATATACAGTCTCACACACTCACATACAAACATATCCGAATATACATACTCACAAACTTACATACAAACAGCTCCGAATATACATACATACATACATACATGCATACATGCATACATACATACACACATACATACATACCAAATATAATGTTTCGCAAGACAGCCAACTCGTGTTAAAAGACTTCAATTCGGTGAAGTATTCACTTGAGCAAAGCAGCGGCCATCTTAGTAGACAAGCGAAGCTAGATTGGTAGCACACACACACACACACACACACACACACACACACACACACACACACACATTACTATGTACACGAATAGTACATATATATATACATAACATCCTTTCTATTAAAATGTACCTGCTTTTCAGTGTGTTCAGTCACCATATAATTGTATTTAATTTACTAGAAAATGTGATATACCTTTGGTGTGTATGTACTTTTAAAACACCTTTAATTAGTGAATTTTCACGCATAACTTCACAGATCAGTGACCCCCATCACATGTACTTTAAACATTCTCTTAACACGTTAACCACCACTACCTGTTAAAGGAACCCTTTGCTGGCGCCACGTGTTTCGAGCGGCCACACTACATACTATCTAATCACAAGGGAATGTAATTGTTTTTGCATTCCTACAATATTTCATAATTAAAATTTAATATTTAGCGCTCATGTTATTTAAATATCCTCAAACCCATATCAAAAATACAGAATAAAATATTTTCTAAAATGATGAAAATGTACCAACGGTGGTACATATGGAAGTTGCGTGAATTTTGCGATGATCCACGGGGATATATGTGGCGTTGAACGAGTTACAATTTACATTGGAAGATTTAAACAAAATTGTATACATGTTTAAGTTTTATTTTATTTTCCTTAAGCTCTCCCCTCCCTCTTTCTTACAGATGCCGTCGTCCTCCTCCCTCTCTCTCTCTCTCTCTCTCTCTCTCCCTCTCTCTCTCTCTCTCTCTCGTTTGATTTCTCTCCCCTCTGTATTTGTTGAAAGCTTTGGAGATAAGTGCTTGAGGATTTGTTGTAAACAGGGTTCATTCGATGCTCAAGGATCCTGGACTAGCTACGAAGGATACAAAAAGGTATTGCCAGAAAACAGACGGAGGTCGCTGAGAAAGAGAAGCCATTACATTTGGCTCAAGAGAAGCCGAGCGATGCATCAAGAATGAGCGTTGAAGATGGTCGAAACATCCGGCCCAAAGTCACAACATCTAACTTAACAAACCTCGTGCTGTTGTGTAGATGTTTTGTTGCCTATATCGGTGGATGACCCCAAGCAGTTCTGGTGTCATGATGGAAGGGGTCGAAACACTTACAGAGCTGCTTCACCACCTCCTCGACTGCTACATTCGGAGGTGGAGTACAGCAGACCTCCAGCACACAAATGTTTACTCTGAATGTCTAATTATATTTGGAGCAAGAAGATAACACTTTTGGATCAAGGTATGCCTGAATGATAATAATAACAATTATTATAATAATCCTTTCTACTAAAGGCACAGGGCCTGAAATTTGGAGGGAAGGGACTAGACGACCCAGTGTTTCACTGGTACTTAATTTATCGATCCCAAAAGGATGAAAGGCAAAGTCGACCTAAGCAGAATTTGAACTCAGATAGTAAAGACGGATGAAATACCGCATAGCATTTTGCCTGGGGTTTTAATGATTCAGCCACATCGCCGCCTTAAATAACAATTTAATAATATACAGAAAGTAGCCCTACTAGGCACCGCACACATCCTACATGAACTTCTAACTTGTTGTCTCTTGAGGTCTCTGGGTGAGACTTGGATCCAACTTGTACAAATGCAAAACAAAAGTCAAACATAAAATAATAAAATTTTCTGCTCTAGACA
>NC_068994.1:51423820-51425019 GCF_001194135.2 Octopus bimaculoides | reverse complement strand
ATAAATAAATAAATATATATATGTGTATATATATATATATATATATATATAAATAAATAAATATACATATATATGTGTGTGTGTATATACATATATGTATATATATGTGTGTGTGTGTGTATGTGAACGTGCGTGTGCATGTCTAATTACGTGTGTAAAATGTTTGTGTGTGCGTATATATGTGTCTGTGTACCTAAGCATGTGTGTTTGTGAGTGTGAATGTGTGTGTGTACGTGTGTGAGTGAGTGTGTGTGTGCGCGCGCGCACGCGTATACTTTTGTAGAGATGATAGGAATGACGCCTCGGAAGCGACACCAGTTCTAGATTCCATCGCACCAACGTGTTGAAGAAGATTGACGAAGGAAAAGATGACGATATAAATGAATAATATGGAAAGAATGAATGAAGCATGAAGTGAAGGAATGGTGAGAAGGGGGAAGGTGTTAAGTAGAGGTAATGGAGGTTCCGTGATGGCGGTGACGGCGGAGACAAGAGGTGAGAGCAGACAGAGGAAAAATGGCAGACGACGTAATGATAGCGCGACAATGAATGACGGAGTTTATGATTTATTTATTTTTCTCTTTTAATCTTGTGCATCGCACCTCCACCCACCCCGCCTGCACATCCTACATTTTTCGACATCATTCATGACAGAACCTGTTGTGTCATGGCGTCGGATCTCGAGAGTAATGGGAAAGGAATTTCATTGGGAGTTAGTTTGTCTTTATAAAAGTGTGTGTGTGTGTGTGTGTGTGTGTAGAAACTACGACGTATTTACACACACAAACGCACGTATATATGTGTGTATGTATGTATGTATGTATGTATGTATGTATGCAAACAGAAAAAATAGAACCCCAAATATGAGTATATGTATATTTTTATTAACACATATATATAAATATATATATATATATAGAGAGAGAGAGATATAGTATTACTTGTCCTTTTTCTCTCTCGTTATTTGCATTTTTAGCTCATTTGTTTTTGTATTTCATGTTGTTTTACTGCTGCTGTCGTCCTGTACCCATATATGTATATATATATAAAATTAAAACATTAGGGTAAAAGATTATATATTAATTAATATCGATTTATTACCAGGAAGCAAGCACATTAAAAGAATCAGAGAGATTCAGAAAAAATATATGAGATCTCAAGGGATTATTGTATATGTATATATAAAGAAGACCACTAGG
>NC_068994.1:51421734-51422462 GCF_001194135.2 Octopus bimaculoides | reverse complement strand
TATATATATATATATATATATACATGCATACATATACATACATGCACACATACATATACATGCATACATACATATACATACCTACACGCATGCATAGATATATTTATATATCCATCATCCATACATACGTACTTACACACAGATATATTAGTAGATAGATAGATAGATAGATAGATAGATAGATAGATAGATAGATAGATAGATAGACAGACAGACAGACAGACAGACAGATACACACACACACACACACACACACACATTATACATGCATTAAACAGCTAATCATATATATGTATGAGGAGAATTCTAGACATTTATGTTCACGTTACGCAAACGTGTGTATGTGTGTGTGGGTATATGATGCGCGTGTGTATGTACGTGTGCATATATATATATATATATATGATGCGTGTGCGCGCATATATGATGCGTGAGTGCATGTGCCTGTGCGTGGTTACATGGAGGGAGGGAGGGATGCCTCGGAAGCGACACCAGTTCTGGATTCCAACGCACCTCATTCAACATGTTGAAGTAGTAGTAGTGATTGACGCAGAGGAAAAAAAAAACATGGACGGATGGATGGCTAAAGAAGCTAGCTATGTGGGAGGAAGTTGTTGTAGAAGGAAGGGGGTAGGGGGTCTTAGGAGAGAAAGAGAGAGAAGGAGAGAGAGGGGGAGAGGGAAGGAGGTAAGGAATACCACATTAAAATGGAAAGATGGATTTTTGTT
>NC_068994.1:51420260-51420874 GCF_001194135.2 Octopus bimaculoides | reverse complement strand
TATATATATATATATATATATATGCATATATATATATATATGCATATATACTCTACACATGTGTGTGTGTGTGTGAGTGTGAGTATGCAAATATGTATATATGTATGCATGTATGAATGTAAGTATGTCTGTATATGCATGTAGAAATGTAAATTTAAACGTACCAGCACGTGCTTGTTTTTAGTAAACACATTTTCCACATCCTTGCCGTGGAAAGTATGCATACATCGTGTTTAAACTATGAGTTCCCCCACCCACCCCACTGGTGGCCCTAAACTTATATCCAGAGAGCGAGTTTCAGCCTTTCTTAACATCTCATCAGATAATAATCTGAAGCTGCTCCGTCTAGACCTTAGGACGCTGGTCTCAAGATCGTAAAGTCGTAAATTCTGGGCCCCGGACCGAATGGAGTATGTGTCCCTGAGTGAGGTGATTCAATTCCCGTTGTCCCAGTTTACTGAACTGAAATGAGGCTTTGGTCGGCCCGAGGCCATAGTACAAGACACTTGACCAAGGTGCTATGCAGTGGGACTGAACCCACAACCATGTGGTTGGTAAGCAAGCTTCTTACCACACAACCACTCCTACGCCTATATATATATATATATATATAT
>NC_068994.1:51418258-51419210 GCF_001194135.2 Octopus bimaculoides | reverse complement strand
GACTTGCGGTCGGAAGATCGCGGTTTCGATTTTCAGACCGGGTGTTGTGAATGTTTATTCCATTTTCTTTCTTTTTTTTTTTTCATATATGCATATAGCGGCGTACGTACACTTTTGGTATCCTGTATGTAAGTATGAGTATTAGAAAGTTCGCCCCGTAATCACGAGACCCTCGTTTCGATCCAACAATGAATGCAACGTCGAGTCTAAATTTTCTGTACGCATATTGATTGGGGGTGCGTATGACTCAGCTGAATATGTAATACTAAGTATTCACGGGTAAACCTGAATACGCAGTAGGAGTGTAAACCTGAATGTGCAGGAGAGAGAGAGGACATTTTCTCTATGTAGTTAGTATAATTAAGAACATGTGTGCTTGTTTGAAATGGACGCTAGGGGGCATTTCATCTTACCCAAGTGTCCGAGCTAATGCTTTTCGTAACTAATTATGTGTACATCAAATCGGAAGTGAAAGTATGTTGCCTACTGGTAAGATTGTTGCACTCAAGGTCTGAAGATCGTGGTTTATTTCATTTCGCATTACTCCAGTTCATTCAGCTGTAAACGAGTAACCCTTCGACGGTCTGTCATCCCGTTCAGGGGTCAATGTTGTGACTTCGGTCACTTACACGCCATGGAAACTAGGCAACGAGCCCCTATGAGTCCTGGTTCTCAACCATATTTCACCTACAGGACCCCTTTGATCCCTTATTTTACTCGGGTGAACCCTCATAACTATTCAATGCTTTAAAAAAAAATCCTATTATATTTTTATAATTAAATATCATTAGAAATTCTTTTATTCTTTCTTTTGCTCTTTTACTTGTTTCGGTCATTTGACTGCGGCCATGCTGGAGCACCGCATTTTTAGTCGAACAAATCGACCCCCGGGACTTATTCTTTGTAAGCCTAGTACTTATTCTGTCAATCTATGTAACGGGGATGTAAACAC
>NC_068994.1:51411008-51417880 GCF_001194135.2 Octopus bimaculoides | reverse complement strand
ACACAGCCACTCCAGCACCTATGTATGTATGTAATGTGTGTATGTATGTATGTATATATGTATGTATGTATGTATACGGAGGGGCTTCTTTCAGTTTCCGTCTACCAAATCAACTCACGAGGCTTTGGTCGGACGGAAGCCATAGCAGAAGACATTTGCCGAAGGTACCACGAACCCGGAACCATGTGGTTGATAATCAAGCTACTTACCACACAGCCACTCCCACTGTTCTGAGACATTAGTAAGAATTTGGATGTTATTTTTAGCAGGGCAGCGTAGAGGTTCCCAGGTTGGTTTTGTGTGTGTGTGTGTGTGTGTGTGTTCATGTGTCTGTGTGTGTATGAATGAGTGTTTATGTGTGCGAGCGTGATTGTGTGTGTATATGTGTCTCTCTCTCTCTTTCACACTCTCCCCTCTCTCTCATACACACACTGCCTGTCTGTCTATCTGTCTGCCATTCACTTCTCTCCCTCTTTCTCTCTCACTTTCTCCCTCCCTCTCTGTTTCTCTCTCCTCTCTGTCTGTCTGTGTGTCTCTCTTTCTGTCTCTCTGTCTCCCCCCCTCTCTCTCTGAGTGTGCGCGCGTGTATGCGAAGATGTCAGGCAAATATGTTTTTGTGTCTGACGAACTTTACTTTCAGACAATTAACAGAAAAAAAGTTCACAAATATCAAAGACAGACAAACAGATAGACCGACAGTCACACCGACAGACACACCTACTGACAGACAGGCACACGTACAGACAGACAGACAGACATTTGTAGAATGTTCTAGGCGTTTTATTCGCGCTGCGTGTGTTTATGCGTGGAAATGGGGGTAGGGAAGCCTCGGAAGCGACACCAGTTCTGGATTCCTTCGCACGTGTTGAAGTGATTGACGTAGTTAAATATGGATTGGATTGGATCATGAAATGGATCATGGCTTGATGGCTGGCTGGCCGGCTGGTTGGTTGGTTGGTTGGTTGGTTGGTTGGTTGGTTGGTTGGTTGGTAGCTGGATGGCTGGATAAGATTGGATGGGTGGATGGGTGGATGAATGGATGTGCGGATGAATGGACGGATGGTTGGGTGGTTAAATGGATGGATGGATGGATGGATGGATGGATGGATGGAAGGATGGATGGGTAAATGACTGGATGGATAGTTCGAAGAGTCGATAGATGGGTAGATGTATGGATGGATGAATGGACGGGTGGATGGACTGATGGATGGATAGATGGACTGGTGGATGGATGGATGGATGAATGGGTAGATGACTGAATGGATAGTTCGAAGAGTGGATAGATGGGTGGATAAATGGGTGCTTGGATGGAGGACTGGGTGGATAGATCAACGGTTACCTTGTGGGGCTGTTATAGTGGTAGCGGTGGTGGTGTTGGCGGAGTTGTAGTTGTTGTTGTTGTTGGTGGTGGTGGTGGCGGTGGTGGTGGTGGTGGTTGGTAATAATGACGACGGAGATAGAGAGAGAGAGAGAGAGGAGATGGGTTAAGGGGTGTGTATGAAGTAAAGAAACGTGACAATAAAAGATGGAATTTCTTATTCCCCTTTTCCTCTTTCCATAATAACAATCAATACAGCCTGTTGTGATATGGGCCCCTAAATCTGGAACTTTATGAGAAAGGAATTTTATAGGCAGTTAGTTTTGTGTATAGGCGATGAAGGCTGGGTCGTGTGTGAATACACAGGCGTGCGCGCGCACACACACACAAACACACTCAACACACACACTCAAACACACACACACAGAATGTGTATAGAGGAAAGGTAAGGAGTGCTTACCCAAAATAAAGTGTAACTATTAATCACTGAATATAAAATTGATTATAAAAATGATAATTTAATAATTAATGCATAGAAATTAGGGTATAATTAAATAAATGGCTACTATTTTGTTATTAAGTAAGCGCAATTTCTGCTACCTTTCAAGTTTAATCTATACACTAGTGCGTGACAATGTTAAACCCAGCGTGTTGTGACTACAGATGCAGAATGAATTAAATATAATGTCATAAAAACATAAATTATTCTACCTTCGATAGAATAAAAATTGCATGCATGGTGGTTATAGCGTATGTGTGTTTGCTTTTAATGATTGGGTTAATGTTTTGTGAGAGTTCATTGAAAATATTTGAATTTTAATAATGAATATTTCATGTTTCATTTTGTCTTTCACATATATTAAGAGAAACACTCAAATTTGGGTTTTATAACTAAGCATACGATGGCAATACACATGGGCATGGAGTTCGAAACATTGGTTATTTGCCGCGCAATTTAAGGCTTCTGTGTGTGTGTGCGTGCGTGCGCGCGCGTGTGTTTATTCTTTTATGCATTTCAGCCCCAAAAGCTGTGGCCATTCTGGGGCACCGCCAGTGTTATCATCTTTTCAATGGCCACTCTTTTGTGATTGGCTTTTGGTGAAGGATGGAGTTCGACACACCTGCCCTGTTTTGAGTTTCCTACCTTGGTATTGTTTCATCTGGGACCTTGGAGAATAGGCGGTCAAATTGTTCCTTGGAAACATCTACCCCTACTCCATGTAGATCTCTCAGATGTTTTTGCAAAATATTAAATAGTCGTTGTCCCTTGAAGCCCAATCTATTGCAGTACATGGTCCTTACTTCTAGAGGGGATGGCTGGGACCTTTGGAACAGTGCAGTGACGTCGAGTTCGGCGGGGTCCGGTATAGCTCTCTGTGTTAGCTCCTCCAGGATCTTCCAGACACATACCACTGCATATCTCTCCCGTTTTCCTCCAAGGAGAGAAGTTCTAGTTCTTTCAGTCTCTCCCAGGACATATATATATATATATATATTTGCTCAAAGTAATAGAGCACTTAATATAAGCTTAATAAAATATTCCTTTTGATTATTCTTTATAAAATTTATATATAAATATATATATGTATGTATGTATGTATCTATGTATGTATGTATGTATATTTACATATTGTTGCCAGTCATAAGAATTTAGATGAACGCAAACGTGAAATAATTCCTTTTCTGAACATTGAAACGCGAAGTAGCAAAGCTATAAATAATCCTTCAGGCACAAGGCCTGGAATTTGGTGGGAGGGGGATCAGTCGATTACATCGATCCCAGTACTTTATGTTACTTATTTTATCGACCCCAAAAGGATGAAAGGCAAAGTTAGCCTCAGCACGTGTGTGTGTGTGTGTGTGTTTATGTCATAGAAATGAGAGAGGAATGCTCAATAGTGTTTGATTTCTTATTGAATAAGAAACTGACAGTCTATTTCGCGATTCGAGTTTCACGCTTCTACGATCTTCAGGCGAGAACACATATTCATATACATATACAATGACAGAGATGGAGAGACAGAGAGAGATAGTGAGAGTTAGAGAGAAATAGGTAGAGGGAGAGGGAGGGATGGAGAAAGAGAGTGTGTGTGTGTGTGTCTCAGAATGGGTAGAGTGTCTACTCGAACGCCCCACAATATGTAGCAACATCCTTTTAAATGTACTTCGCTCTCATAAATCCTGGGATCGATAAAATAAAGTATCAATCATCTACTGCAATCGATATTATTGATCATACCATCACCTTTAAAATAGTCCAACTCCGTTAGTAGTCCTTTTTTTAGTAGTATTGTTGATAAAAAGGCGGTGAGTTGGAAGACTCGGTGGCGTGACGAACAAAATGCTTTGTGGTTTTTAGTAAGGTCATTGTGATATTTCGGGGGTAAACTCTGTCTTACATCTTTAGGGAATCGATAAAATGAAGCAGCAGCCAAGTATTTCATCCTGGAAAATTTGTGTCTTTTTTTTTTTTTGTCTGTGAGAATTCGGTGTTGTTCTTCTTGAGAGAGAGAGAGAGAGACAGAGAGAGAGAGAGGTGGTAGGTAAGCTGTCAGATAATACAGCCTACGGTATTTGGTTAATAGCAACGAATACCGTTTAGCTGAGTTCAAAGGCTTCGTATTTTTATTCATATTTTTATCATTTTTTTTTTTTGTAGATCGATAAAACATTTTATCAATTAAGTACTGAAACCAGTTAAGTTGGAATATAAGCATTCTGCAGTAATTTGTTAGAGTTGTTGATGATGATGATGATGGTGATGATGATGATGATGATGATGATGATGATGATGATGTGGTGGTGGTGGTGACGACGACAACGAGGTGATGGTGATGGTGGTGGTGGTGGTGATGATGGTGGTGGTGGTGATGGTGATGGTGCTGGTGATGATGATGCTGTTTAACCACATACACAAGTCAGTTCTGGATGAGCAGACTTTACAATCAAAGATATTCCATCCATAACTATCCCACCTTTTTATTTATTCATTTATTGAAGAAACATCTAAAAATAACATTACCCGGATCTGCTCTTTCCTTGTTTATTATGCAAGTCGGCAGCGGGGGGCGTAATTTGATGGAGATTTCGGTTTCCATTTCTAGCAGTCAGCCGAATCTCCGCCAAATTGCGTGCGAACACATTTAAAGGCTTCCTCATTAGTTTGCTGTTGCCGTTGTTGCTGCTGCTGCTGTTGCTGCTACCGCTGTTGCTGCCGTTGCCTTTGTAGTTGTTGCTGTTGAATCTATTTTTGTTGTTGTTGTTGTTGCTTCTTTTGATGTTTTGCAATTTTCTTGCTTTGCAATATGTCGCAACTGTTTTACTATTATACACTTGCTGTTGCTTACTCATTCACATTCTCTTGGTTTCGCAGTTATCACCCCCACCCCCCTCAGCCTCCCCTCCCTCGTTCCCACTCCGACCCCTAACCCACCTAGCCCTACCCTCACCTCCCCCAACCTCGCCTCCCTTCTTCTCCCCTTTCACCATCACCACCCCCACCCCCACCGTTCACCGCGCCGCAGTCACATGTCTGGAATGCATGTGGCATCAGGTTGGAATTGGTAACTGATGTCGCTTGTATAGCTTTTGTTAATCCTAGGGTTTTTCTCGGAGTAATCTGTTTTTGTTTTTTGTTTTTTTTTGTTTTGTTTTGTTTAATGATATTTATTGTTGCTGTTACTGTTTTTGTTGTTATTATTTTATCTTGCATCAGCCAATAAGGGGTTTTTCCCCAATCAATACCTAGTTGAATCAGACATTTTATGTAAGTCTAAGGGTATGCGGGCGTGTTGTGTGTCTGTGTGTTTCTTTGTTTGTAATGTATGTGTATGTATGTCTGTGTATGCATGTGTGTGTGTGTGTGTGTGTGTGCGCGCGTTTCTCTGTATGTGCTTCTATATGTTCGTGAAGTGTGCATATATATTTCTTTTTCTGTATATATGCATATTTGTGTGTGTGTTTGTGTGTCTGTGTGTGTGTGTATATATATATATGTGTGTGTGTGTGTGTGTGAGTATATATATATATATATATCTATGTGTGTGTGTGTGTGTGTAAACTTAGAGTCACATTCTTATTTCTCCGAATTCTTCAAAATAAAGAATGAGGTGGTGGAGGTGGTGGTGGTGGTGGGGTTCTAAGCTAAAAGAAAAATAGAAAGAGAAAAAGGAAAGATAAAGTTCCCATCGCTGGAATTTAAACGACAAAAACATCACGGAGTTATACTTCGAATTTTAGAAAAGTCTTACATATTTTTACTATTCCGCTTATAGACAGACTTTTTCAAACCACGTGTATACTGATCAGTTTCGTGGTCAGAAACCTTCAGCTTTTCCGGTATATTTCTAAAATACTTAGTAACATAACCATATTCAGCAACGGATATAGGTACGAATGTGAAATGGTAAACCATTGGCGTATTTGTGAGTCCTGGTTGAGAAGTTGTAGGGGAGACGATCATCAAACGGCTGGAGGCAAGATTTGATGGCGCTTGCACCCGCGTGTTAATGTTACGGGCCGTGGTGAATATCTTGTTGAGGAAAACACTCGACCAAACGAAGGATCTACGATTGGCTTCTTGTAATCGCTGATGTCATTAGAGAGAAAGAGAGAGAGAGAGAAAAAAGGGACAGGAGAGACAGGGAGGATAGAGAGAGACGCTTGCGTTTTGCCAGACATTGTTGGAGAGTTAAGCAGGAGACATCCCCTCCTATCATCATCACCACCACTAACAGCAACAACAGCGACACCATTTCTATAATTAACTGGAACAACTGAATCCTCATTGTTGAACGACGGAGATCCACTCCTCACTATTACAACCAACATAATAATAAAATAAACGGTACACCAATTCAAAGCATTGGATTGGTGGAACTGCAAAACTGACAAATCATATGCCTTTCTTTATTTGTTCCGGGTCGTCGTGTTTTGAGTTCGAATCCTGCTATGGTCTACTTGGACTTAACCCGTCGCCCAGTTTAGTGTCATTGTTCGACACCTAGGGCAGCTCTTAGTGGAGTTCCCTCTGTTAAAAGCGTTCGGGTCAGATTTCCCGGTCTGAGGTAACCTTCCTCCCTCCTTCTCACAAGAACCGGATGCCCTTGTAATTAATGGGTCATGGGTATTGCCTACTCTCTAGGCTAATAACTGGCACTCCGTCGGTTATGACGAGGAGGGTGCCAGTCGGTCTGATCAACGGAACAGCCTGCTCGCTAAATTTAACATTGAAGTGGCTGAGCCCTCCACAGACACGCGTAACCCTTAACATAATTCTCAAGGAGATTCAGCGTGACACAGAGCGTGACAAGACTGGCCCTTTGAAATACAGGTACTACTCATTTTTGCCAGCTGAGTGGACTGGAGTAGCGTGAAATAAAGTGTCTTGCTCAAAGATACAACGCGCTCCCTGGAATCGAACTCACGGCCTTACGACCGTGCGCCAAATACCCTCACCACACAGATGAGGAAGAACAAAAAACAAATGATCTTACAAAATATCTAACTCAGCCATCGTCACGCCACCGCCATCGTCACGCCACCGCCATCGTCA
>NC_068994.1:51409788-51410875 GCF_001194135.2 Octopus bimaculoides | reverse complement strand
GCTACCGTCATCGCCACGCCACGCCACCGCCTTCGTCACGCCACCGCCTTCGTCACGCCACCGCTATCGTCACGCCACCGCTATCGTCACGCCACCGCCACCCTCCCTCAGAAGCGACACCACCACCATCATCATCGTCATCACCATTATTACCCCCATCGTCTTCAATTTCAACATTTTCCTTTTTACCTATTTTTTATACATTTTTTTTCAGGGTCTCTTCTTCCCTTTTAAGGAGGATGCTGCTGTTTCGACTATTACTACTACTGCTACTGGTGGTAATGGATGTGATAGAAGAAGAGACAAATGAAAATTAGGGTAAGACAGTGTGTGGGAGGGAAAAAAGAGAAGCTGAAGGTATGAGAGAGAAAGAATTCAAGAGACAGAGAGAGGAAGGGAGAGAGAGGAAGAGAGAGAGACGAAGAAAGAGAGAGGAAGAGAGAGAGAGAGAGAGAGAGATAAGGGAAAGGGAAATTTGAAGCGTGTTATGTGACGAGAAAGCGAAGACAAGAATGCAATTTACTAAAAGAATGCAACAACGCATTGCATTGCAATGCGTTGTGGTGAAGCAAAGCGTTGCTGTAAATGCATTGCAATGTTAAAACGCGTGAAATAATAAATAAATAAACAAATCTTTTTGCTAAATGCAAAAACATGCATCAGGTGAGTGATTTGTGTAGGAATGAGGAACTGGTGTCGCTTCTGTGCCGATGAAGGGGCTTTGTCAAGTGATATAATAACCAAAAGGGGCTTCTATAATAGAGGGATACAGGGAGGTAGGGAGGTAGATACGAAGATACACGTACACATGCGCGCATATAGATAGAGCGGTACACGTCTGTATATGTGTGCATACACACACACAAACGCACGTACATACATACATACATACATGCACATACACGCAAGCATATACACATATACACACAAATACATACACACATCTCTGTGTATAGTGTCTTTAGGGACTTTGTTTCTCAGGACCAACCTAATTAAACTACTGTAGTTTAAATTCTTAAGAAGCTCGCTTCCCAGCAACATGGTTCCGGGTTCAATCCCACTGCGTGGCACCTTGGGAAAGTGTCTT
>NC_068994.1:51409247-51409688 GCF_001194135.2 Octopus bimaculoides | reverse complement strand
CACGCACGCACACACACGCACGCACACACACGCACACACACACACACACATATAGATACACATACGCACATGCATATACGCACACACATTCACACGTATGCACACGCACAACCACACACACACATACACACATGCACATACACATATGTACGCATGTACGTAGACACACACACACATGCATTCACATACACACACACATAAAGACACGTAATCACACATGTATATATGCACATGCATATACATAGACATGTAAGCGAACACACAGATATACATACGAACGCGCGCGCGCACATACACACACACGTGTACACACACGTGTACACACAGAGACACGCACGTACACACAGATACGCACACATTGGCACACACATACACACACACACACACACACACATGCATACATCGAACACTCTCATACGATATACCACCATATGCACCATA
>NC_068994.1:51407734-51408406 GCF_001194135.2 Octopus bimaculoides | reverse complement strand
ATTCCTTTCTTACAACCGTGATCCTTTCAGACATTTCCCCCCCATTACCCAACTTTTATCCCATACTCCAGCAGTCATTTCAAACCGTCCCCTTCTCGTCCCCCCCCCGCCCCGCTTTTTCCACCACACCACCCCTACCATTTTCCATCTTCTCATGTCCCCTATTCTCTGTCTCACGTGCGGAATGCTGGAATTTCCCTACAGTTTGCTTTATTCATTATTGGTGTTGTTGTTGTTCTGATTGTTGCCGTGATTGTTGTTGATGTTACTGTTATGCTCTTTGTCGCAATTTATCGAATGCCATTCCGTAAGTCATACATTACTTTGCCTGTTTATTTACACACCAGCTCACAGGCAAAACACATCAAGCTATACATTAAATATACATACATATTTATTCATATATACATACATGCGTATATAAATGCGCAGTTCAATATGATTATACGTATATAATATCTACACACATACACACACACATATATATACAGTATATATATATATATACGTATACACACACACATATCCATATATATATATGACAATAAGAAAATGGAGTGGAATAGGTGGTATTCATCAACTTGCAGACATTGTATTGTATCAATTTACGTACTTGTTTATTTGTTTATTAAAAGGACTATAATAACAATATACAAACACATGCGACATATT
>NC_068994.1:51407248-51407724 GCF_001194135.2 Octopus bimaculoides | reverse complement strand
ACACACAACTATCCATAACCTCCAAATCTCCCCCCACCACACATCTGCTGAAGAAACTGCTCCACCCCCACACCTTAATCAGACTTCCATGTCACGTGGCCATCGCCCCCACTCCCACCCCTCAATAACTCGCCACACCACCGCCATCACCACCAATAACAATAAGAACATACCAACATCACCATCACCACTACCACCAACACCGCCATCTCTACCACTAACACCACCATCATCACTATCAACTTCATCACCACCATCATTATCATCACCACCGCTAACATCATCACCAACATCACCAACAACACCACCACTAATAGTACCTCCACCACCATCATCATCATTACCAGCACCGTCACCCCCATAACCACCACCAACGCCACCATCACCACCACTGCCTCACCACCACCACCAACAAGACCAACACCATCTCCAACATCACCACGATCACCACCACCACCACCACCACCGCCATCACT
>NC_068994.1:51401281-51404621 GCF_001194135.2 Octopus bimaculoides | reverse complement strand
ATATATATGTATATATAAACTTGTGTCAGTCAATTGATTCCGATTATGCCTGGGTATCACTTTGATGATTTTAGTCGAAAAATCGAACACAGGAGTCGTTTTCCCAAGTCTGGTGTTTATTCTGTTGGTTTCTTTTGGCAAACCACTAATTTACGAGGACGTAATCAAACCAACACCAGTTGTCAAACACTGTGAGAGGCTAAACATAAACACAGACACACACACATACACTCACACATACACTCACACATACACATACACACACTCACACATGCATATACACACACACATCTCATGCACACTCACAGCAAACATACATCACACACATAAATATAAATAGATGACGGGCTTCCACGTAGTTTCCAGCTACCAAATACACTCACAGCGTATTGGTCTGCCTGGGGTAATAGTAGAATACACTTGCCCAATCTACCGTGCAGCGGAACTGAACCCGAAACAACGAGTTTGTTTGCGTTTTGAATACATTCATTTCGCAACACTAGACACGTGACAACCCTATGTTAAGATTGCTTGTTGTTGCCTGAACTTTAATCAACTCTAATCCAATAGATTTCGGATTTCGCCCACCCTGGTCAGCAAGGACAGCAAATTATCTGATTCTGGGTCAGTACATAATTTCTCCCCAATTATAATTTTTCAAAATCTGAAGTTGAAAACGAGAAATTGAATTAAGCCTATTTTTGTGGAAAAAAAAAAGAAAGAATGCAAACACACGTGATCCCTCTAACGGTAACAGCTCTTACAAGGGAAATAATCATATTGTCATAATTCAAAGCAGGATTTGAGATTGCAATGAAAGAAATTTGAAACTTGTAATAAAGGAAATTTGAAAGAAAAGATGCAATAGTATAAAGATGCAATAGTATAAAAAAATTATTAGTTTTTCTTTCAATTACTTTGGATTTAACGAACTGGATTGTATACTTGTTTAATTACTGTATTGCTAATGAAGTCATCTGATTTAGATAACGATTTTTAATTTTGATATCTGTTTTATCATTAGTTTAGAAGTTAGTGAAATAACATTATAACGTGCCAGTGTTAATTGAATATAAAATAATGATGTTTAAAAACAATATTTGAAATATCTTCTTTGTTGTTTGTTTTATTATGGCAGACGTGTGAACTCAAATTACTGAACGAAACACAGTGAGGGTGAGTGTGGGGCTAAATTTAATTTCAAAATGTTGCCAAGAGTTAAAAAGAACAAAACACTTTGGGAACTCCTGCTGTACGTCTGTGATGACTGGTGTTCCAGCTGCAACCATTTCATCATTTTTTTTCTTCCAGATACAGTGTACCGAGGGCTACATTAACCAAAGTATTTTCTATTTCCTGTGTTTAAGGAAATAAGGTACTGTAAGGAAGGTCATTTTGCTGCTGCTTCTAGTACATGTAGACATGTGCACAGGCAGAGAGAGATTGACCGACTGTTTGATATAGATACGGAGACATTTAAGTAGATATAGACAGACAGACAAGCAGACAGACAGACATACAGAGAAACAGACTGAGAGAGCTTGTCACGCTGACAACAAAAATCTAAATATATAAACAATTAGACAAGCAGACAGACAGAAAGATTGCTGCAAAAGCCCAGGGAAAAAAATGGGGAGACAAAAAGGACCTCGAAAGGATGAATGGCAATGTCAACCACGGCGGAATTTGAACTCAGAACGGTATTTCGACGGGCGAAATACCGTTAAGTATCTCATTCAGCGTGCTAATGATTCTGCCAGCTCACCGTCTTAATTATAATATCGATGATGATGATGATGACGATCGTCAGGTGACGATCAAGTAGCGAAAGAGCTACATTGGAAACAGTGCGAAAAGTGGGGGCTAGAGAGTGGCAAGACGTGGGATGAGCACAAACCGCAGAGAGTGGCGGAGTCGGAGACTAGCAAAATCCTCTGAGGTTTCCCATTCCATACGGATCAGGTGCAAGAGCATAACGGACCGGACCTAGTGGTGGGAGACAAGATGCACCACATATGCTCTATGTTTGATGTTGCATGCCCCTTTGACCCACAAATAGTCAAGAAGGAAGGCGAAAAGAGAGATAAATACAACCCTCTTAAGTACAAAATAGGCCGGCTTTGGAGAATGAAGGTGAAGCTAGTGCCAATTATTGTTGGGTTCTTGGGAACAATATCAGAAGGCATCAAGAGAAATATAAAGGAAATTGGAATAGAGTGCCCAGTAGAACTGTTACTAAAGGTTTGCATCCTTGGCACAGCCAGAATAATCAGAGAAGTATTAGATAGCTGAAAGGAATGGATAGCATGGTGCCGTAGGCTGCAGGTAGCAAGCCCGCTAAGCATGTAAGACTCCAGGAGCTCCAACAAAACCTGTGATAAAGAGATAATAATAATAATAATAATAATAATAATAATAATAATAATAATAATAATAATAATAATAATAATAATAATATCAAAATTAAAAGAATATATGTATATATATTTATATGTATACGTGTGTGTGTGTGTATGTATATATATATATACAATAGCACAGCTATTCATATATTCACACGGCAGACGTACACACATGCTCTTAGGCAAGTCTACGCACGCACCAACTTTCATAAGTCTCATAGAAACTTGCTGGCGCGCACACATACATGCATACACGCAGATACTCACACACACAAACACACACATACACATAGTTATTCACTGCCGCCGCCCCCCATCACCATACACACACTTATAATACACATATGCACACATACCCCCCTCCTCATGACATCCGATTGCATTTAATGATAGCAAGTATGTCGACCCAAGATCCAATACAGCGATAAATTCATAAGAGAGAGAGGAGGGAAGAGTAAGAAAGAGGGAGTGAGACAAGGAAACAGGGAAAGACAGAAAGAGACAAATAGTGAGTGTGGTGAGAGATGAGAAAGGAAAGAGTAAGATTAGAGTCACTGGAAGAAAGAGGGAATATGAGTAAAAATTGAAAGAGAGAGAGAGAGAGAGAAAGAGAGAGAACGTGAATAAACTTGATAGGAAAAGGACAAAGATTCAAACACACACATACCTACACATATGCACAGAGTAAGAGAAAGAAAGAAAGAAAGAAAGAAAGAAAGAAATAAAGAAAGAAAGAAAGAAAGAAAGAAAGAAAGAAAGAAAGAAAGAAAGAAAGAAAGTGAGACGAGACAGAAACAGACAGAAAGAAAGGTCGGAACAAAGAAAGACAAAAAATAATGGAAGGGAGAGGGAGGGAGGGAGCGATACAAATTAATTCCGCTGTAGTTACACCGAGAGAGGGCGCTGGAATGCAAGTAGATTTTTGTCGTCTGTTTCAG
>NC_068994.1:51399088-51399978 GCF_001194135.2 Octopus bimaculoides | reverse complement strand
TTTTTTTTTCCTATGTGCAGGAGACCAAATCAAAGACAGAGACCAAAATTACCTTTCGTCAAAAGCGGGGGTGGGGTAGGATGGGATAGGTGAGGTGACATCAAGCAGATTTGGCTACTATTTCTAGCAAAGTCGTCATCTCGTAGTTTTGAGATTCGTTGTAGTGGTGGTAGTGGGGGTAGCGGTGGTGGTGTGTCTGTCGTCTGCCGTAGAGAAGGGGAAAAATGTGCCTGAGGTAAGAAGGTATATTTACACACACACACACACACACACACACACACACACGTATGTATGTGTGTGTTTGTCTGTGTGTGTGTGCATGGCTGTCGTTATGTCTAATAGGTAAGCGAGCTTGGCATGTCTGTCTGTGTGCGTAATTTGCTGTGTTCTTTCGAAAATGACAAGGAATGCGTTCATGTATATATATACGTGTATATATACATATATAAATATATAGGTTTAGTGCCTACAGTACCAGCGTATGTGTGTGTGTGTAAATGTATTTGTATATGTAGATGTATAGAGAGCGCTAGACAGTGAAAGAGAGAGAGAGAGAGGGGCTGAGAGACTAAAAGAGAGAGAGAGAGAGACAAAGAAAGGGTGAGTGAGAGAATGTTAAACTGTCACACACGTCCTCTGTCAACAAACGCCTCCATCTAAACGGCGCGTTCACGTACACACATTCTCAGCACATACCATGTCGTGACGTGTCAGGCCAACAATGCCATGTCATGCTAATACCATGCCATGCATGTCATGCATGGAATGCATCAGGTGAGCCGATCTGTATTGGAATGGCGAACTGTTGTCGCTGCAGCTGCAAACGTTTTTTTTATTTTTATTTATTTATTTATTTATTTATTATTTGAATACCATCGCCGCCTCCATCC
>NC_068994.1:51393061-51393789 GCF_001194135.2 Octopus bimaculoides | reverse complement strand
GGGTGCGGGTGCGGGTGCGGGTGGGGATAGATATTCGGTGGAGGGAAATGAGGCGAGGGAGATGCGGCGAGGAAGACGAGGCGGCGGCGCTGGTGGTGGTGGTGGTGGTGGTGATGATAATCGGATGGTGGGCCTGTCACAGAGTGCAGTCTAACATGATGCATAGATGCAACAGATACCCTCACCGCCTCACCACCACTACCACCGCCACCACCACGACTGCCACTACTAGAGCAACAATAACAGCAACATGCATATTAAGTAGATTTATTACATAAATCGACATCATTGTTGTTCTTGCTGTTGTTGTTGTTGTTGTTGTTATATACTTGCTATGAACAATAAATAAATAAACACACGGTAAAAGCATTAATGTAATTTCGACAGATTAACACACACACACACACACACACACATATACAAGCAAACAAACATACACGCGCATTCACACACACACACACACATAGAGGACGCATGCACGAATACACGTACTCATCTGGACACTCAGACACACACACACACACACATACACACACATTCACACACAAACATAGAGGGCGTACGAACATACATACCCATCTAGGTACAGACACACACACACAATCACACATACACACGCAATCAAACAAAAGCACACACACACATATAGAGGACGCACGAGCACACATACCCATCTAGACACACACATACAGACCCGCGTTTCATCTTTTTGTTTTCCTTCTTTATAT
>NC_068994.1:51392775-51393051 GCF_001194135.2 Octopus bimaculoides | reverse complement strand
CACACACACACACACATAGAGGACGCATGCACGAATACACGTACTCATCTGGACACTCAGACACACACACACACACACATACACACACATTCACACACAAACATAGAGGGCGTACGAACATACATACCCATCTAGGTACAGACACACACACACAATCACACATACACACGCAATCAAACAAAAGCACACACACACATATAGAGGACGCACGAGCACACATACCCATCTAGACACACACATACAGACCCGCGTTTCATCTTTTTGTTTTCCTTCTTT
>NC_068994.1:51390918-51391226 GCF_001194135.2 Octopus bimaculoides | reverse complement strand
TATATATATAGTTTCACGTACATAAACAAAAATATGTCTGTTCATACATAACCCCTCCTCTCCGTCTGTCTCTCACTTCCTCGCATTCTCTACTCTTTCTCCACCCCATCCTCACCCTATTACTCTCTCGCTGTTGCTTTTTCCAACCTCCTTCAACCATCCCTCCCACCACCCTCTTACCTTTTTATATCTCATTCATTCTTCTTTCCGCCATTCAGCAGGTGTCAAAAGAGAGAACGGTGTGGAATGCGGAACTGATGTCGCTCCAGTGATGCACACTGTACACCTTCCCCCACCACCACCACCAC
>NC_068994.1:51387619-51389767 GCF_001194135.2 Octopus bimaculoides | reverse complement strand
CACACACACACACATATATAGGGAGAATTCACAAGAAAAAACAACAGACGAAGACAGGTGGTGTAAACAACAAATGGATGTATTAGTATAACGCTCGGGAAGTGAAAAAGTCTTTAACATTTCGAGCTTACGCTCTTCCACAGAAAGGAACAAAGAAAGAAACAATGAGAGAAACACGGTGAGAAAAAATAATGTGTAGTGGCTAGCGATCTAAAGTTTGCGCGTGTGCGTGCGTGAGTACGTGCGTGCGTGCGTACATGCGTGTGAAATGACGCGATATAATTTGCTTTCCAAAATGCGAGGGAGATTTCCATATTTTCTCGAAAGAAATTTCAGGACGCTGTGGCCTATGTGTGGTAGAACGACTATTTCGTCATCCGTAATAGAGTATATCGAAGCGTGTGCCTGATTTTGAAGGTCAAGGTAAGACCGTAGGGACATAAAAGAGTAGCCTATTGACGCAGAGCAAAGGTCTTTGGAACTCTCAATTAACGACCAGAGATGTTGGTACGTTCTTTTATACTTGGCTTCTCGTTACCTTCGCGCCATATTACAGATATATGATAAGTACAGTAGTGACTTTTACAAATTTTGGCTACGTAAAATCTGAACGGACATCTATGCCACACGAACCCCGAAGATTGTAACACCATTCCTGTGCTGTACATCTTTAAGGGGGCGGATAGAAGGCCAGTCAGATTGGTAATGAATGAAAGAAAACCCAGTTGCTACGCAAGTGGAAGTAAGGATCATCAAAAGGAAAAGGAAAAGAAGAATTAAGAAAGAACACTGGATGTCAGCAGATGCAGGTTTCATTGGTAAATATCACATGTGTGGTTTCAAGCTTTAGCACAGGTCCGGCAGTGTTTGAGTCGAGGGGAAATCGAGTACATCGATCCAAGTGTTCAACAGTTACTTATTTTATTGGCCCGATTCGGATGAAAGGCAGAGTCGGTGTCGGTGAAATTTGAACTTGGAACGTAAAGCTGGGCGAAAGCCGTTAAGCACGGGATGCTCACGGCTGGGATATCTTTGATCATTGTCCTACGTAACCAGAGCTGATCTGGGACTCAACAATAACAGCAATGTGGAAACCAGTTCAATGCAAAGGTAGAAGGTCTCAATTTCTGTAAGGGTTTGAATAGTCCGGGGGAAGCTCTGTCGATGAGTATGTATATTTTTCTGTATATGTTCCATACCAAGTAGTGTTGAGTTACTTCCCTTTGCTCAATGTTTTCGACTGTAATTACAACTGTATGTATGCTCTCGTGTGTGCGTGCGTATGTGTGTGTATGTGTGCATACGTGCGTGTGTGTGTGTGGTTATATTTAGTTCTGTATTTCAAAGGTCAGAACGTTGTATTGAATTATTTTTTGTTTGGTTAAATCTTTTCAACGATAAATGGCAATGTTGCATGCTCTGTATCAATGCACAAGCACAAACATATCATCCACTATGTTATTATAGGTATACGCAGCGATACATAAGTGTATATGTGTGTTTGCGTGCATACCCAACAAATCGGTATATAGTAATAAAGTTCTCCATCTTCTCTCTTTCTCTCCCCCTGTTTGTGTGTGTAAATATAATATAATACAATATATAATATAACTGTGTGTGTGTTTGTGTTTGTGTGTGTGTGTTTCTCTATCAAAGAACACGTCACGTTCAAATATGTATGGGCGGTTTATCATGCCATTCGATGCAGCAAATGGAGCGCATCGTTGCGTTGCAAGTGGTGTCCGTTGATGCAGCAACAAGTATTGGAATGTGTCTCTGGTGTCGCTGCAGTGAAGATTCGATTCAACTGATGAGCTTCGGGGATGGTTGGCAGAGGGGTTAATATAGCCCGGAGTTCGATGGGAATCGTGCATGATTCATATGGATTAAGTGTAGGGGTATAGTGAGAGGCGAAGTAGTATAGATATCCCCATATATATATATATATATATATATATATATATATGTGTGTGTGTGTGTGTGTGTGTACAGCAACGCTGGTACATCGTGTACCTAAAATTATAATTGATAATTAATCATAAATTCATAAATTTGCCTTTTTGGCTTTAATGCTTGCTGGCCACTTATATTATCGCGGTATTATTTATTGATGATGATGATGATGATGATGATGATGATGATGATGAT
>NC_068994.1:51386592-51387415 GCF_001194135.2 Octopus bimaculoides | reverse complement strand
ATAATAATAATAATAATAATAATAATAATAATAATAATAATAATAATATCAGACACACACACACACACACACACACACACGAATCACACGACTCTTCATCTGCGTACACGTCGCAGACTTTCGCCCACGTAAAATAACCGATAGCGAGAGAGACGTGGGTGTGAGGGAGGGAGAAGAGAAATGGTTGGTTTTAAGGATCTGACGCTTGGCGCACCTGAGTTAATTGACCAGAACAAATTCTGTAACATATGCTTGCACTTTTATAAAAGCGACCAATGTCGCTTCCTTTTGATCACTAACTTTTTTCCTTTTTTTTTTTTCCAGGAAATCAATACATACGTATGTCTGGACATTACTATTCACTTTTATTTCAAGATGCCTTGCCAATAGGGAAAGAGCTGGTTGCTAATCTAGATCCAAAGCTCCTTCGTTGGAATTTCAACAACATCAGCTGAGTATGTATGCGGTAGCCGGAGTCAATGCATGCACAGATTTGTATAATTTGCTTTAAGTATGCATTCTTATGCATATAGTTGCATGTCTAGACATGCGCATACGTAATATGTATGTATGTCATTGTTCAGTTTTATTTCAAGATCTCTTGCCAATAGAGAAAGAGCCAGTTTCTAACCTAGATCCAAGGCTCCTACATTGGAATTTCAACATCAACAATAGGTTATGTATGTATGGATGTATGTATGTATGTATATGTGTAGATTTGTATGCTTTGTTTTATGTATGTATTCTCATGCATATAGTTGCATATCTGGACATGCTCATATATATTTAAATGATAAACTTCTGGAAAGTTTTACAAATTTTT
>NC_068994.1:51385649-51386224 GCF_001194135.2 Octopus bimaculoides | reverse complement strand
GATAGATAGATGGATGGATGGATAGATAGATGGATAGATAGATAAATAGATAGATAGATAGGTAGATAGATAGATAGATATACACACACAACGTTGTGTCGCGGTTGCCAGCCAATATCGATGCTGCACTCCCAACTGTTGCTTCGAATAATTGGTATTAATTCTTATCGATGTTGTTTGGCTTTACTCTATTTCTTATGGCTGCAGCTTTCCCTGTCGGTCGTTCACTCTCTCTCCCCTCTTCCTCATCTCCCCCCCCCTCTCACCAATTCGCTGCACCAGCTGCAGTTCTTCCTCTCTCTGTCTGTCTCTCTCTCTCTCTCTCTCTTCTTTTTCCATTCAACTCGATCTTTTTCGTTATTCCTCCCCCCTCTCCCCACCACCACCCTCTCCGTCATAAACAGCAACCCATTATCGATCGGATTTTGCAATGCAGCAAGCAGCAACAACATGCAACAGGTGAGTGAACGTGTAGCAAAGTGGAATTGATGTCGCTGTGGAGCTAAAAGAACGACAACGAGAAAGAGAGAAAGAGAGAGAGAGAGAGAGATCTTTCTTTTTTTTTATGTGTATTT
>NC_068994.1:51383210-51385242 GCF_001194135.2 Octopus bimaculoides | reverse complement strand
TTATGCTATCTGTCTCTTTTGCTGAGCCACCATGTTAAGGAGACATAAACACACCAACATCGGTTGTCAAGCAATGGTGGGGGTGGGGGATGAGGGGCCAAACACAGAGTCACAAATACATATATGTATATATATATATATATATAGAGAGAGAGAGAGAGAGAGAGATAGATAGATATATATATATATACGACAGGCTTCTTTCAGTTTCCGCCTACCAAATCTACTCACAAGGCTTTGGTCGGCCCAAGGCTATAGTAGAACAACCTTGCCCAAGGTCCCACGCAGTGGGACTAAACCCGGAACCAAATGGTTGAAAAGCAAGCTTCTTACCACACAGTCACTCCATATATGTGTGTGTGTGTATGCATGATGCTTATATGTGTATTATATTGGTTTCAAATTTTGGCACAAGGCCAGCAATATCATGGACGGGACAAGTCGATTACGTCGATCCCAGAGTTCATCTGGTAGATACTTTATCGGTCTCGAAAGAGATAAACCGCAAAGCCAACTTCGGTAGAATTTGAACTCAGAACACAAAAGACGAAAAGCCGCTAAGCAGTTTGCCCGGCGTGCTAACGATTGTGCCAGCTCGCCTCCTTGTATGTATGTATGTATATATGTATGTATGTATGCATGTATGTATCTATGTATGTATGTATATATGTATTATATTAAAAACATGACTCTGTACCAGTTTAATTACTACTATAAGTTTTTCATCTCCGTCTAAACTACTTTGCAGACATTTCATAAAAACAAAGTCCCTAAATTCATTATTAAAGACGTTTTGCAGACTATCTCAGACTCGTCATTCGGATAAGGAGTGTTGTTAGCTGTTGTACTACCTTTTCTTTTTCTTTTTTTAGTCTTTTTTTTTTATAGTGAGCAGCTTTATTTATGCAGACATCATCAGGCATGTATTTTGATGGTCAGAGTTACAGGTCAAGTGCTTATCCTGTTTGTAAGGTGTGTATGTTGTCTACGTATGTTTATTTTCATAGTGTTCCTTCAGAAGACAAACTTAAATAGGAAAACATTAATAAAGAATACATTCATACTACATAGATCTTTTCGCGAAAATTAGCGATTAATTATAGATGCAATACACACATCAGAACACAAAACAAAACCTAAAACACACCATATCTCCACCATTACAACCATCATGAACACAACTGATTCTACTATTACTTGTGACGCTACCACCACCACCACCACCATAAACAGCACAACTATCACCTCTACTGTCACTTTCACTAATATTGTCCATACCGTGTGGCTGTGTGGGTAAGAAGCTTGCTTCACAACCATGTGGTCTTGGGTTCAGTCCCACTGCGTGACACTTTATACAAGTGTCTTTTATTATAGGTCCGGGCCGACCAAAGCCTTCTGAGTGGATCTTTTAGACGGAAACTAAAAGACACCCGTCATACATACGTACATACATACATACATACAATCACATATACATACATACATACATATGAATATATGAATATGTATGTATATATGTGTGTGTGTTTGTGTTTGTCTGCTGCCACCACTTGATAACCCACGTTGGTTTGTTTACGTCCCTGTAATTTAACAGTTCGGCAAAAGAGACTGATTAGAAAAGCACCAAGCTTTCGACGAGAACTGGTATCGATTTGCAGTCAAAAACAACTTTAAAAAAAAAACTGAATTTGCGCCGCCCAACATTAATAACAGCAGCGTCACTCTGTCTACGGCACCAGCGCCACCTCATCACACAGGCTGCAAGTGATGAGTCAACGAGCTTCTATGAGGTTGTTCCAATTTCTAGAAATAACAACCTAGAGCGTTAAAATGGAAGGACACGTCGGATAATGTATTCCTGGGAAAAAAAAAGACGGGATGTTCACGGATGGAATGCGTTTTTTTCATAGATCTGCCTGGATCTTGAGGCTAAACAGTAGTAGCAAGAACAACAGTAACAACAACAAGAGAAGCAGCAGCAACAACAACAACAACAATAAACTGACAAACATATGGAAAGACTTCCCCCCCC
>NC_068994.1:51381764-51382638 GCF_001194135.2 Octopus bimaculoides | reverse complement strand
AATCGACCTTTATACTCTTTACTCGTTTTTCGGAGTTAATAAAATTGGGTTTGTGGGGCTGTTAGAGCACCGAATTAAAAGTGCATTGCAGGATTAATTTTGGTTCTCTTTGTTCTGAGTTCAAATCCCGCCATGAACGACCTTACCGTTCACTCTTTTGGGGGCGAATAGAATAAAGTATTTATCCAGTGCGGTGGGTTGGTGGGACTGTCAGGGCATCGAACTGGATACCTTACAAAGAATAAGTCCTGGGGTCTATTTATTCGAATAAAGGCAGTGCTCCAGCATGGCTGCAGTCAAATGACTGAAACAAGTAAAAGAATAAAATAATATATACATGTATTCATAGGCGGAGGTGTGGTTGTGTGGTAAGTAGCTTGCTTACCAACCACATAGTTCCAGGTTCAGCCCGTCGTATATATATAAATATATATGTATGTGTGTGTATAATGCTTGTGTGTCTGTGTTTGTCCCCCCACGTCGGTTGCTTGACAACCGATGTTGGTGTGTTTACGTCCCCCGTAAAAAATAGCGGTTCGGCAAAAGTGACCGATAGAATAAGTACTAGGCTTACAAAGAATAAGTCCTGGGGTCGATTTGTTCGACTAAAAGGCGGTGCTCCAGCACGGTCGCGGTCAAATGACTGAAACAAGTAAAAAGAATAAAAAGAAAAAAAAAGAACACACACACACACACACACACACATATGCATATGACCTACTTTCCCACAAATTTCTTATTTTGGTGGTTCGGAAGAGGGTGGGGGCGAGGTGAAAATCCCCCGCACCGGATTTTTGGGGAAAATTATATATTTACTGAGGAACCTATCTAAATACAATCATATCTATGATTAATCCTAAATTGCAATTCACTA
>NC_068994.1:51380744-51381519 GCF_001194135.2 Octopus bimaculoides | reverse complement strand
GTGGTGAAAGAGTATAGCAGGGTTCGCCACCATCCCCTGCCGGAGCCTCGTGGAGCTTTTAGGTGTTTTCGCTCAATAAACACTCACAACGCCCGGTCTGGGAATCGTAACCGCGATCCTAAGACCGCGAGTCCGCTGCCCTAACCACTGGGCCATTGCGCTATATATGCACGCGCGCACACACACACACACACACACACACACACACACACACATATGCATATGACCTACTTTCCCACAAATTTCTTATTTTGGTGGTTCGGAAGAGGGTGGGGGCGAGGTGAAAATCCCCCGCACCGGATTTTTGGGGAAAATTATATATTTACTGAGGAACCTATCTAAATACAATCATATCTATGATTAATCCTAAATTGCAATTCACTATTTCAGCCCGTCCTGGCTAATCCATCCCATCTCTCTACCATCCACCCATAAATCTCATCGATTAAGTTGTTTCTGCACCGTAGCGACGTCAGAGAGACATTCCAATACTTGTTGCTTGCATCAACGTCCCATCACTACTTTTTCGTGATGGTTATCTTTTCTCAGCTGCATAGAGAGGAGATTAATTATATACATAAATAATACATACATACACACACACACACACACACACACATATAATTCAATAATAGGATAAAGTCTTTTATAAGAATTTATCAAGTAGCTAGCGTGAAAAAATCTCATAAGGGAAAAATCCATCATTTATTCCCTAAAATATATTTGTTTATATAAGGGCATTCAGGTATAGTATTGCCCTTATATATATTATATA
>NC_068994.1:51379215-51380532 GCF_001194135.2 Octopus bimaculoides | reverse complement strand
TATATATATATATATATATATATGTATGTATGTATGTATGTATATAATTAATCTCTCTATTCAGCTGAGAAAAGATATATATATATATATATAATACACATACACACACACATACATAGTGTATATGCAATATATATTATATATAGATA
The DNA here is from genome assembly GCF_001194135.2 of Octopus bimaculoides. Lineage (NCBI taxonomy): Eukaryota > Metazoa > Mollusca > Cephalopoda > Octopoda > Octopodidae > Octopus > Octopus bimaculoides. The sequence goes on along the minus strand of NC_068994.1, from coordinate 51,380,383 downwards.
TACGTGTGTTTGCGTGCATTGTGTTGTGGGTGTACGTATATAGACATATTAGCAGAGATACCCGGCGTTGCTCAGGATTAAACTACCATAGTTTCTTTTTATTGTTTTACTTGTTTCAGTCACGTGACTGCGGCCATGCTGGAGCACCGCCTTTAGTGGAATAAATCGACCCGAGTATTTATTCTTTGTAAGCCTAGTGCTTGTTGTATCAGTGTGTTTTGTCGAACAGCTAAGTTACGGGGATGTAAACACAGCAACAGCGGTTGTCAAGCGACGTTGGATGGACAAACACAGACCCGCACACACACACACAAATATACACATATATACGATAGTCTTCTTTCAGTTTCCGTGTACTAAATCCCCTCACAATGCTTAAGTCGCCCCGAGGCTATAGTATATATATATATATATATTGAAACATAACTCATTGGTCAATCATAAGTAGTTGAGTAGAAATGCAGTTGCCGGAGGTGACCGCACCACAAGATCGATCCTAATACCAACATTGTCGCAGGCCGGCCTTCTTATCCACGTAAGCTATTCCTGAAACCTGAATCCCTTTCAAATTAGTCTTACCACCACCACTTCCCCGTCTCGCTACACCTTGACTAATTTTGTGTCCCACCTCCTCCTCCTCCTGCAACAAACCACGAATCCCATCGATTCGGTATTCTACTACAGCGACACCAAATAGACATTCCATTACCTGTTGTGCGGTTGTGGTGGTTACGGTTAGGGTTGGTGGATGGTTTGAAAGGCACTGCACTCTCACACAGATTTGCATATGTGCAAAACTCTCACACACACACTCACACGCACACATGCATATACACATGCATACACGCATACGCATAGACATACACGCACACGCACACGCATACACACACACACACGCTAACACATATGCACACATACGTACACCACAAACTTCTACGTGGTCATTTGATGTACTTAAAATAGCAGTCAAAATTCCACTGAGATCATATTCTCCCGAATTAAAAAGAAAAACTGCGGTTGATTCATTCGACAAAAATTATTGAAAGTGGTGACCCAGTATGGCCACAATCTTAATGACCGAAACCAATAAAAGATAGAAGATTAACACACATACACATACATATATATTATATATACATATCTATGTATATATGTGCGTATGTATTTG
>NC_068994.1:51377307-51377837 GCF_001194135.2 Octopus bimaculoides | reverse complement strand
TTGGTAAGCAAGCTACTTACCACACAGCCACTCCTGCGCCTATGAATAAAAATAAGGTATGATGGTCACGAATATCGTTGCTCGCCACAGACACGGATCCTCGTCACATAGAAAAACACATAAACAGCGATACCTAACAACACACGGATAAAACGAAACATAGATATTCCTTCACCTCACAGCATTTCAATACATAATCCAGATCAACAATCACACTCCCGTACCCCGCCCAAGCCACACAACCGACTAAACTATCTCTCCCCATCTATTACCAACCATCCTCAGCTAACATCGATTAAGTCTACATCAGCGACACCAGAGAAGCATTCCAATACTTGTTGCTTGCATCAACAGTCATCATCAAAAAACACATTCCCATTTATGTGGATGGCTCATTATAAAATAATATACGCACTCATACATACATACATACATACACACATACATACACATATATATATAAATGAATGTACACACACACACACACACACACACACACACACACACACACACACACACACACACACACA
>NC_068994.1:51369899-51372349 GCF_001194135.2 Octopus bimaculoides | reverse complement strand
TTATTATCATTATTATTATTATTATTATTATTATCATTATTATTATTATTATTATTATTATCATTATTATTATTATTATTATCATTATTATCATTATTATTATCATTATTATCATTATTATCATTATTATTATTATTATTATTATCATTATTATCATTATTATCATTATTATTATTATTATTATTATTATTATCATTATTATTATCATTATTATCATTATTATCATTATTATCATTATCATTATTATTATCATTATTATTATCATTATTATTATTATTATTATTATTATTATTATTATTATTATTATTATTATTATTATCATTATTATTATCATTATGATTATTATTATTATTATTATTATCATTATTATTATCGTTATTATTATTAATATTATTATCATTATTATTATTATCATCATCATCATCATCATCATTATTATTATTATTATCATTATTATTACTGTTGTTGTAGTTGTTGGTGTTGTTATAATTATCATTACTACTACTACTACTACTACTACTACTACTACTACTACTCAATCCATTTTACGTTTGTATTATGATAATTAGATTACATTCGTTTAGCTTTAATCAGAGTATTGGGTCATTTTGTATAAAGAAGATGACGGAAAAGTGGTATCGGAATACACACCTGCACACACACACACACACACACACACACACACACACACATACACACGCATAAATGTACGCGTCTATATGCATATACAACGTTTGCGTGTGTGTGTGTGTTTTATGTATGCATATATATCTTTTGAAGCAGCTGTTTCGTGCAATAAAACTGAAGTTAACTCAATTCATTCACGATAATTCCTGAAATATATCTATATTACAAATCTGATTAACTTACATCGATAAAATTTGCACGTTAATCTCTTATAAAAACTGCAAATAATAATAATAATAATAATAATAATAATAATAATAATAATAATAATAATAAGACATCGAATATTTTCTATTGTTTCTCGGTTTTCATACTCCAGGGTCTTGGAATTTGAGGTTACACGTTATGGTATCCAGCACCATTGTCACGTAATCGCAGAATTATATGAGCGAAAACCAAGATGTCGGCGTTTGTAGATATCAGCGCTCTTGGCAAAGTCCTATTTTCGTTGAATTTTTGTGTTATACATGTTCTTTCTGGAAAAAAAAAAATATTCATCTCAAATAATAAAAGAATTTTATAACATTTCATAATGAAAGCTGGAAATGTTTTGCTAACTTCTCAACAATGTGGTTCATACACAATTGCATAGAAATTTTCTTTTGTATATATTTTTATTTTTATTTATTCGTTTGTATTTTTTATTAGGAAAAATACGACCGAAACTATGGCATGAATGCCATTCCGATCTCTGCTGCATAGGCTTGGCAGTTAGTCAGCAAGGCATGTCGATATTTAGTCACATAAATTCAAGTTTTTGTGCAAAATAAGAACGATTTAATTGTACAGTAAAATAAATACAAATAAAAAAAATCTAACTACAAAAACTAAATGAAAAAAATTGAAAAAAATAACTTCTCAGTGTCTTGTATTTTGTCAATTTGAATTCCTGGTGTGTTAGACTGCTTTTGCTAGCCGCCATATTGTATTGATAAAAGTATTGTTTTTCACATAACATAATGCCATCTTTTAAAAATATTTCTTTTGTCACGTTGTCACTTTTTGTCGTTGTTATTATGTAAACGACAGAACAAATGTGAACCAGTTAAATGATGAATGAGTTGTAACCGAAAATGTAGGAAAGTCACCAAGTAAACCCTATATGCTATCTGAGTTTATTGCCACTAATTTCCTAACCCTTTGCCCCTCCTCTGTATCATATGTGATAGACGGAACGTATTTCCCTGTCTTCCATGCATCGTATATCATTCACATTCCCAGTTATTTCCATCCACCAGACTAACTTGGGAATTACCTTTCATTTTTTTTTCAGTCATTACACTGAGGCCATGATGGAGCATCGCTGTGAAGACGAGTCGACCCTAGTACTTATTATTTTAAGCTTAGTACTTGTTCTGTCGGTCTCATTTGTTTACGGGAACGTAAACAAACCAACACAGATTTTCAAGCGGTGATGGAACACATACATACATATGTCCAAATAAGGACACATACATTGACGTTTGTTATTATGTTCAGTTATAATAAAAACAATTCTACGTCAGTCTGACGGATTGCTCAGTACTTTTGTAGAGTACAAATTTATTATTCTTGTACAAGAATGTTATTGGCAGTAACTTCGAAGCTTCGGCCAGCGAAGCCATCGTAGCCATGCCCGAAATTCGAAGTCATTATCAACAACATTTTTGTATAAAAGTAATATATACATGTGTGTATGTGTGTGTGCGCGCGCGCATATATATTTGTGTGTGTATATATATATATATATATATATATATGTATATACAGACATAAATATACAC
>NC_068994.1:51367945-51369889 GCF_001194135.2 Octopus bimaculoides | reverse complement strand
ATACACACACACACACACACACACATATATATATATATATATATATATACATATATATGTATATACATACGTAAATATATATACACATATATACATACATATATATTTATATATCCATACATGCATACATATACATACATACACACACACACGCACACACACACACACACACACACGCACACACACACACACACACACACACACACACACACACACACATATATATATGTATGTATGCATATTCACACGAACCCGTAAGAAAGCCGCCATTCACTGTACTTTTTTGTCATGGAGAAAATTTTTACCCACACCTTTAAATTATATTTGCTTGTAACAGCAGCAGAAGCAGCACGTCTGAAACACCCCCACCCCCACCTGTACCCCTGTTCTTGACATCTCATTTTACAAATATTCCGGCACCGATTCCTTTCTTCTCCTGTCTCACTAATTACTATCACCATTCTCAGCACCCCAGCCCCAGCATTATCACCATCATCATCGTCCCCAACATCTCTACCACTTATGATGCCGCCGCGTCTAGACAAGCTTCTGCCGATTCATGTTCTCCCCTACCTTGCATCTTCTATGTCAGTTCACCTCCGCGGTGAAAGCGTAGAGGAATAGAAAACACTTGACAATAATGTATGATTAAATTAAAGAGTAATGTATTGAATGCGGTGCGTCAAAAATAAATAAATAAATAAATAAATAAATAAATAAATTGGATTTTCCTTTTAGTTGGAGAAAGAATGCAAAAACCTAACGGAAATTGTTGGAGCATCTTAAAGAAATTAACGGTTATAGACGTAAGCAGTATGGTAAGACGTTTGCTTCCCGACAACATGGCTCTGGGTTCAGTCCCTCTGCTTAGCACCTTGAGCAAGCGCTTTGTACTATATCCCCTGGACCGACCAAAGCCTTGTGAGTGAATTTGGTAGACGGAAACTGCAAGAAGCCCGTCGTATATATATATATATATATATATATATATATATATATATATATGTATATACCAATGTGCATGTGTGTCTTTATGCTTGTACTTATCCCCATTTACTAATTGACATGTTGTGTGGATTGATTCATTTACGTCCCTGTAACTTAGTGGTTCGACCATAAGTGACCGATATAATAAGTACCAGGCTCTAAAAAAAAGTATGTACTGGGGTCGATTTGTTTGTCTAAACCAGTGATTTCCAAACTTTTTGGGGCTGCCGCCCCCTTGAAACTAGGCCACATTCCCTACCAGTATGTAACTGGTACTTAATTTATCGACCACGGAAGGACGAAAGGCAAAGTCGACCTCGGCGGAATTTGAACGCATAACGTAAAGACAGACGAGATACCGCTAAGCATTTCGCTCGGCGTGCTAACGTTTCTACCATCTCGCCGCCTTACTGTTGACATTTTTTTACCACTGATATTACCAGCATTGTGACTACTACTACTACTACTACCTGCACTACCACAGCCATCATCTCAACCACAACTACTAACGCCACTACGCTATTCCGACCATTATCACAAAATACCACCTGCAGAACCACTACCAACACTACTACTACTACTACTACTACTACTACTACTACTACTACTACTACAGCTGCAGCTGCTGCTATTACTACTACCACCACCACCACCATCACCACCACGAACAACATCCCTATCTTCATCATTAGCGTCCCAGCCACCGACATCATTGTAAGAAATAGCAGCTAAATATTTCTCAAATCATATCCTACGGTATTATTTTGTAAAAGGTACATAGTTCAATACTGGCGATCATTGTTACATAGATAAAGACAGGACGGTCATGGCCGGAATGCCTTTGGCTATAGCTCTGCTCCAGTCAGGATGTTCGTAGGCTAATCAACCCCATGTGGCGTTAGCTGTGGTTGAATTAATGATTTTTGATAGCAGAAGTGATAGTGGTGGTCGTGATAA
>NC_068994.1:51362838-51366312 GCF_001194135.2 Octopus bimaculoides | reverse complement strand
AAACTTTTTAAAAAAAATGCATTTTTCAAGAAGTGCGAAACTGCATTAGCCCCCCATCCCCCGCCGGGTACCTTAACGATTCAGCAAAACAGACTGATGGAAGTAACGGGATTTAAAAAAAAAATAATAAATACTGGGCGACAGGGGCGGGAGTCGATTCGTTCGACTAAAAATCCTTCAAGTCGGTGCTCCAATATGGCCGCAGTCCAATACCTGAAAAAAATATAAACGATAAAAAAAAGAAGATAAAAAACAATTTTTATATATTTCATTTCATCTAACGGCAGCAGACATTGATGTGCAGGAGGAGGATTAAATAAAATACTTGTTGATGCAAGCAACAAGTATTGGAATGTCTCACTGGTGTCGCTGAAGTGTAGAAAGTGAATGGATGATATTCAAGGATGCTTGGTAGAGGGATGAGGAAGATTATTCAGTGGGGGGTGGGCTGGGATAATGGCGGTGTTGGTGGTGGTAGTGGATTTGTTGATCGGGATTAATGTAAAGATGGTTTAGTGGTGTATGTATGCATGCATGAATTTATATGCCTCTCTTTGTCTCTCACTGTTTGTCTGTCTGTCTGTCTCTCACAGACTGTCTGTCTGTCTGTCTCTGTACGTATGTATGTATATATATATATATATTTTTTTGTGTGTGTGTGTGTGTGTGTGTACGTTTATGTATTTGTTTTGCAAGATTTCTGATGTGAAATCGTGTATTGAAACAGATATTACTATGTTTCGGGACAGTTATTTTTTTTTCTCTTTTGTCAAACAGCGCGTGTGTTTATTTGGCAAGAAAAAAATGGCCGTCCCGAAATCTAACAACGTACATGTATATATATATATATATATACATTGGGTTGGCAACTAAGTTCCTGCCTTTTTAAAAAAAAAATTTTGGAATTTATTGCGTTTTTAAATTTTGGAATCTATTTTTTTTTTTCGAGAATTCTATTTTTGAATCATTTTGGAATCTATTTTACTTTTTTTCTAGCTAATTATAGTTAATTTTTGTTTATTTTCAGATCATTAAAATAGAATGTCAAGATAAGAAAAACGAGCATTTTCGACACCTCCTTTTTGCTTTTAATCAAGGTTTTGCTTTTAAACAAGGCCGCAAAAGCTGCTCGAGACATTTGTGCTGTTTATGGAGACGGTGCCATGAATGTATGTTTGTATTTATGCGTGTGTGTGTATACACTGCTTCTAGCAGCATTACTCATACCAAAAGCTTTCAAGCGCGTAAAAAGCTCGTACAGAACGAAACATATGGCCACCTGTGACGAATCTTTTTAAATTAACATAATTCACAAAATTGTTTTCAGAGCTTTTAACTCTGGTCTTGAGTCCTTTAATTAGAGTAGCTTCTGGTTCATAAATAACCTTTCAAATGTAAACAGAGATGTTTATTACATAAACATTGTTTTCAACGATACCAAAAGGAGGAAAAAGAAAATAAGAGTACAGTACAATTAAGTAACTCCCACTCTCTCCGCCCTTGATGTTCTACTTAACAAATATTATATTGCCCCCACCCTTAAATCATCATTCTTCGCCATTAATTAACCATCATCTGTACCGCCATCGTCGCCGATACCACCACCACCACCACCACCACCAGTCTCATCATTTCTATCAAAACGCCCACACGTCTAGTCAATATTTCTAGTGACTTGTTCTGCTCTTTCTCTATAATTTCCGTTTCAATCGCCGCCGCCTCCTCCTCCTCGTCACCGCATTGAAAGAGAAGCGGAAGGAAGGAAGAGTTCTTGACAACAGTTTCATAAGACGGAGCCTTATAGTGGAGAGTAAGGAGAGGGAGAGGGATAGGGAGAAGGACAAGGAGAAGGAGAAATGCGAGAGAACTGAGGGAGGATGCATGGTGGAAACGCAGGTGGCGGGGGTGGGTAGGGGGTGCGACAGGTGGATTGAGTGATGATGGTGATTATATGTGTGATGGGGGTTGGGTGAGGTGAGAATAGGGAATTCCACAGCATCCCCCCCATCACTGCTACATCCACCGCTATGCCACTGCTTCCGAGACTTTTACAACCAATACCACTAACACCACCAGCACCAGTAGTAGTAGTAGTAGTAGTAGTAGTAGTAGTAGTAGTAGCAGCAATGGTAAAGTTGATGTTGTGGTGGTGCTGGTAGTGTTACTGTGACTAGTTGTAACGGCGTCTCTAACACCGCCACCACCACCATCACCATCAACGCCCACGTCGTTATGTCCACCGTCTTTCGTTCCCTCCGCCACCATCATCATCATCACCAGCACCACCGTCACCATCAGTATTTCCCACCGAGCCAGTGATGAGGCTCTGTGTGGGTTCTTGATTCGCTAGAAACAGTGACCGAATCTCCCTTAAATTTCATCGTCCGCCGTTTTTAGAAAGAGACGCGTTAGATTGATGTTACGTGAAAACGTGATCACGGGATCGTTACGGTTTGTAGATGTGTTCAGTTGAAAACCGACTTTCCAGGGGTTAAACAACAGCAGCTACAAGCAAACCTTGTCAAACATGCAGAGAGAGAGAGAGAGAGAGAGGGGGAGGGGGAAAGAGAGAGAAAGAGGACACAGAGTAACAAACACTAAGACAGAACCAGTCCTCGGATATATATACAGCACAGTCATTCCTTCCCCTCTCTCTATGTCTATACATAATCCGAAACAACATCCCCACCCACTATCTGATTGATATAGCTCCCATCTAACGACCAGCCCCGATTCTTATCGATCCAGTCTACTGCAGCGACACCAGATACACATTCCATTACATGTTGCTTGCATCAACAGGTATTATCACACAATAAGATCCCCTCCTCCCTATTTTTGTCTGTTTTTCCATATTTTTGCATGAACCAACGCACAAACACACACTGAGCGGTAGCCATATAAATAGACATAGCATGCTAGTCGCATAAATAAACGGATCAAATAAATTACGAACGAAGACGCACGCATGCGCAGACATTGACATGCATATACAAACATACATAGGCGCAGGAGCGGTGGTGTGGTAAGAAGATTGCTTACCAACCACATGATTCCGAGTTCAGTCCCACTGTCTAGCACCTATTGTAGCCTCGGGCCGACCAAAGCCTTGTGAGTGGATTTGGTAGATGGAAACTGAAAGAAGCCCGTCGTATATATGTGTGTGTGTGCGTGCGTGCGTGCGTGCGTGCGTGCGTGTGTGTGTGTGTGTGCATTTGAGTGTCTGTGTTTGTCTCCTCACCATCGCTTGACAACCGATGTTGGTGTGTTTACATCGCCGAAACATGGCGGTTCGGCAAAAGAGTACGATTAAATAAATACTAGGCTTACAAAGAATAAGTCCTGAAATTGATTTGTTCGACTAAAGGCGGAGCTCCAGCATGGGCGCAGTCAAATGACTAAACAAGTAAAAGAGTAAAAGAACATGTATACATGTATATATATATATATATATATATATATATATATATATAT
>NC_068994.1:51357242-51360570 GCF_001194135.2 Octopus bimaculoides | reverse complement strand
TATATATATATATATATATATATATATATGAGGGGGGGGGCGTAGTAGTGGCTGTGTGGTAAGAAGCTTCCTTCTAAACCACATGGTTCCGGGTTCAGTTCCACTGTGTGGCACCTTATATATATAGCCACGGCCGAATCAAAGCCTTGTGAGTGGATTTGGTAGATGGAAACTGAAAGAAACCCGATGTATGTGTGTGTGCGTGCGTGCGTGCTTGTATGCATGTATGTATGTATATACACACTCGCACGCATACATATGCACGTACACACCCCCCACACATACATTCATGCATAAATATGTGTATGTACGTATGTATATATTTATATATGTATATATATGTATGTGTATATATATGTATATATGAAAATATTTATATGTATGTATATATATATGTATATATAAATATATATATATGTGTATATATATATATGTGTATATATATGTGTATATATATATATGTATATATATATATATATACAGACATAGAAGGTCGACAAATCCTCATCAGATATCTGTCTGAGGATCAAACGCAATTTCGCGCCTTCAAGGATAATACTGGTCCTTTCTGGTGGCGCCAGCAACACACACACATATCCACATACATACTTATATACATGATTTAGTCGTTGGCTCGTCAGCCACTTGTTCGTTTTGTTCCACGCTTTCTCTGAATGTTTTAGGTGCCTGTGTAATTTTGACCAGATATAGACTCCCTCTTGAGTCTCCAACCTTTTGACTCCTTTTCGAATATATTATCTTTACATAACAACTAAACCGCGTCCATTAACATACTGCCCCATAAGTTCACGCCATTATTCAAACATTATGGTAGCCATTCAACCAACATTCGATGAATCACAGTACTTTTTCCAGCTTTTATAGTCATTTTTCCTTTCCAATACTTATTTCCCTCTTGTGTTTGTAATTTTTGCAATTTTTGTACGGAGCTGCAAAACGATCTTTCTATGTTTTTTTTCCTTTTGTGCAAGTCATAACTGATGAAGTAGCTTTTACACCGAAACACTGTTGGCTAGTTTTAACACTTTTAACTTTTTCTGCATCTCTACGGATTTGCGTTTACACTTTCTTCCTTCACCGACACTTGTGTTGTGCTTGGAAGCTATGAATAGGGATAAATGTGAGTAACGTAGGCCTGGAATTTTACCGAAATCACCAAGCTGCAGCACAGTTATAGGATGTGTAAATATTCAGATGATAACAGATGACAAATAGCACCTACTATATCTACCTGGTGAAGCAGTCTGACAGGTCAAGGGAAATTCAAGTAGACTCGCATGTACGAGAACGAAACACACATACGCGAACATACGTACACACGCACACACACACACAGACAGAGAGAGAGAGGAAGAAAGAGAGAGAGAGAGAGGAAGAAAGAGAGAGAGATATAGTCAGACAGACAGACAGACAGAGACAGACAAACAGAGAATATATGAAAGAGACGGATACACACTACGCACTCAAAAACTCACGCACAAACACACGCATACACAAACATAGACACGGACCCATACACATACACACTTGTAGATATAAGGCCTATGTGATCGTATGCTTGCAACAATAATAATGCATGCATTTCATCGTATATCTAATGAATGTATTTTGATTTATTATAGAAATATCTTGGAAATATGCTCAAATATTTTAATAAACTTATTTCTTATTAAAACGCCCTCAATATTTATAGCTTTTTTCTCTCCACATACGTATGACTAGATATGTTGAGGAAACAGATATGTTGAGCATATTTCTTATTCAATGTGACGTTCTCTTTACAGTGGCACAATTGTTTACAATTAAATATACTGTGTGGGTGTATCGATAGTGAGATCTATATTTCTGGCTGGAAACTCCAGTTTTCCTGTCCTGAAATTTCTTGGTTAACAGTTCGTACGGTGGAGGGAACAATACCGGATATTTTGTAACTATGTTATGGTACCAACCAGCATGTTACAGAGGATATTTAAGAACTCAATGGTGCATAAAGCAAGGTTAACATGCAGTTTACCGTCGTAATAAAGAAGGAAAGTCAATTGCGATATAAACCGGAAGTGACGACATTGACATAACTTACATATATTTGATACATCATGCGAAAGGTACGTGGAGGCGCGTGGCTTAGTGGTTAGGGTGTCAGCATCATGATCGTAAGAATGTTGTTTCGATTCCTTGACTGAGCGACGCGTTGTGTTCTTGAGCAAAACACTTCATTTCACGTTGCTCCAGTCTACTCAGCTAGCAAAAATGAGTAACGCTGCGATGGACTGGCGTCCCGTCCAGCTGGGGAACACATACACCATTGAAACCGGGAAACCGGGCCCATGAGCCTGGCTAGGCTTTAAAAGGGCGCATTTATTTTATTTATGCAAAAGGTACATACATTTTATATAAAATGAAAACAATCACTAACAATCAGATTTACAGGAAAACATAACAGCTATTGATGCACGAAATAAAATATGTCAGTAGTTTTTCCACAAAACTTCAAATTTGTTTGGTCACATATGCCATGAAGATATGAGGTAAAATAAACCAACGCTAATCCCACGAGGCTGCCCAAGTATTTTCATGGCGAATATACTTCGCCCTTCAATGGTCTGTGAATGGTTGCTGGCATAGTTTGGATCAAAATACTGAGTGAATGGCTGACATTGTCATGAGTATAGAAATTGCCGAGCCCCGCACAAGAAACCTACCCATCGGTTATGCCACTGTCGTCATACTTCATTCTTTTAGCAATTCACTTTCATTTTTTCGACATTTTTCTTTCATTCTTTTTTTTTTTTGACGGTAAATTGCATGTTAACCTAAAACACCCCCACAAACATCAAAAACAAGGTAAAGATGATGACTGTCACTTCACACTAGTCTTCAGATGTCTGCGTACGCCCCCTGGTGCGCGCATTCCATAGTCTCTAATCACCGCGAAATATTCAATGGGACTGAAGACTTTTGAAAGCAAATCTGCAGAGAAATGTTCAAGTTATTGTGACGTCATAAACACAATGCTGAAAATTTGTTTAATTCATTGAACTGTTCTTTTATTTTTTTATTCTTTTGCTTGTTTCAGTCATTTGACTGCGGCCATGCTAGAGCACCGCCTTTAGTCGAACAAACCGACCCCAAGACATATTCTTTGTAAGTCTAGTACTTATTCTATCGGTTTTTTGCCGAACCGCTAAGTTACGGCGACGTAAATAAAGCAACATCGGTTGTCAAGCAATGGTGGGGGACAAACACAGACACACAACTACATACATACATACGTACACACACACACAAACACACACACACACACACA
>NC_068994.1:51351247-51352000 GCF_001194135.2 Octopus bimaculoides | reverse complement strand
TCATTGTTAATTGTAAAAAGTGGCACAGGATGATAATGATGATGAGGGAACATAAGGAGAACAAGAAGAGATGCACAAAGGACGTGGACCCCGTTTAGCCCCCTCACCAATTAACGACAATACCCAAAAGATGGGGTCGGGGCTACGAGACGCTTTTGATGCCTGTTGATGCTGCAGCAAAGTAACAACTGTTGGAATGTCTCACTGATGTCGCTGCAATGTAGATTGAAATCGATGATGCTTGATGGAGGGGAGAGTGTGTAGATTAGTCGGTGGTGGGCGAGGATGGTGGATCGTTTGATCGAAGTTGAGTGAAGATATTGTGGCGACGGAGGCGAAGATGGAGGGCGTGTCTGTCTGTGTGTATCCGTGACTTTGTGTTGTTTCTGTTTATAGTTGTATTTGTGGAGCGAGATGGTGTGGGTATGTGTGTGTATTGGGCTGAGGGTGGTGGTGGTGTCGGGGGATTGTTGGGGTGAGGTGGGGGTAGGTGTAGTGCCAGAGATTGTTGTAAAGTTACTGATGTCGATAAAAGTATTGGTGGTGGTTGTGGTAGTGATGGTGGTAGTAAAGCTAACACTTGTGGTGGCTATAGTATTGGCAGTAGTTGTAAACCATGTGGTGATAGTAGAGTTAGCTGTGGTGATGGTGGTAGCTGTGGTGGTGGTGGTGTAGGTGGTCATTGTGGTAGTGTTGGTGCTAGTAATGATGGTAGTGGTGGTGATGGTTGAGGTGGTGGTGGTGGTGGTGGTG
>NC_068994.1:51349497-51350531 GCF_001194135.2 Octopus bimaculoides | reverse complement strand
GAGTGCGAAGACGAGGAAGCGGAACAAGGAGAGAAAGAAGTGAAGGAGAGAGAGAGTGGAACAAAGAGAAAATGGGGGGGAGAGAGAGGAGATAGCTTCTTTGCCAGAAAATCCCGGTGTTTTCCGAGTCATTTCTGAAATCAGAGCTTTCCAAACAATGTGCCGCGACACATTATGATTGTGTCGCTGATAATCTCTAAATGTGTCACGAAATTAAATAAATCTGATTAAATTTTTTTTTCCTGTTTTTTTTTCTCTGTTTTTTTTTTTTTCGAGGACTATTTTAGCTGTGAAGTTTATCTGAGATCAGATTACAGCGCGTGCAATTAGGCACGTGACTGGTGAGATGTGATATATTTAATCGTTCTTGTAATGATTTCGACGAGGAATTAAGCGAGCTGGTAGATCGTTAGTGCGTCGAACAAAATGTTTAGAGCCAGCGATTTCAAACGGCTCTTTACGTTGTGAGTTCAAATTCTACCGACGTCAGCTTTGCCTTTCGTCCGTTCAAGATACCAGTCAAGTACTGGCAGTCGATGTAATCAACTTAAGCTCACCCAACCCCCACTAAAATTGCAGGCCTTGTGCCAAAATTAGAAAGATATTAATTTCATTGTGGCCCAGTGGCTAGAGGTGTTCGTTTCAAGATCATAAGGTCGTGGGTTCCATTCCCGAACCGAGCAGCGCGTTGAAATGAAGTACCTTATACAGTGCATTCCATTTCATGTGATTGGTCCAGTCTACTCGGCTGTAAATGAGTGGTGGTGGTGGGGGGATAAGGATTACAATGGTGGTGTAATATTTGAGCTGGATCAAGGCGGTGAGCTGGCAGAATAGTTAGCGCGCCGGGCGGAATGCTTAGCGGTATTTCGTCTGCCGTTACGTTCTGAGTTCAAATTCTGCAGAGGTCGACTTTGCCTTTCATCCTTTCGGGGTCGATAAATTAAGTACCAGTTACGTACTGGGGTCGATGTAATCGACTTAATCCCTTTGTCTGTCCTTGTTTGTCCCCTCTACGTTTAGCCTCTTGTGGG
>NC_068994.1:51344165-51347674 GCF_001194135.2 Octopus bimaculoides | reverse complement strand
TCTTTTAGTTGCTTCAGTCATCTTAACTGCGGCCATGCTGTAGCTCCGCCTTTTAGTCGAACAAATCTACCCTGGGACTTGTATATATGTATATATGTAGGGTGTATATATTTTTCTCAATCTCTCTTTTTATTACATGAATCTCTTTAAGCATACATTCGTACACACATGTAGATACATACATACATACATATATATATATATATATATATATATATATATGTGTGTGTGTGTGTGTGTGTGTGTATACGTTTGTTTTGTACGTGTATGCGTAGATTGATAGATATTTTATGGTTTAGCAAGGCTTTCAATGGTTTCACGTAATAATCTTCTTCTTCCCCTGCTATACCCCCTCCTTCTCCTTACTGTTTGCTCAATATGGCTGACAGTTTTATAAAATCTATAATTCCAAGCTTCGTAAACTTTTGCAAATCTGTTTAAAAGTTTTCGCTAGCCGTTCTAGAGTGTCTTATTTTTTTTTTTTTTTCTCTGAAAGTTCAAACTACACTCCGTATGAAGATTCAGTCTTGATAAGATATACTTACAAATTACTTTACGTTTGTAAGTCCGTCTTTTACAATTCTTTGCAATAATAAATGACGATGCTTCATTAGCATCAATCTCTCGCTCTTTGTTTTCTGGGGGTTTTTTTTTGGTTTTTTTTGTGTGTGTTTTTATCATTTGGAATTACTGATGATCATATCAACTAAATTTTCATTCAACTCCTTCTGTTCTGCAAATAATTCCTCAATTTCTCAGACGATTAAATCAACATCTCTCTCATTTCCATTAAACTGGCAATATTAATTATGTCTGAATTAATTTTTTTTCCCCTTTGCTTTGCCATCTTTGCTATGCAGAACTGCTCCAAGCGAAATAGCCTTATAAAATTCATTCATGGGTTTTTTTTTCTTAAATTCAAAAATTGCTTCCGCAATTATTTTCCCACAATGCAGAATATTAAATTTTTTTTTTCCATTCGCCAGTAATCTGTTTTTCAGTCATCCAGTATTATATAATACATAATGTTTAACATAATTTGTTTTAAAATTACAAATTATGTCTTCATCAAATGGTTGCATAAAGTGCGTATTACTGGGTGGTAAAACCAGCACATTAACGTTAAAGAGAGTTTAAAATCATTGGGATGTGATGGAGCGTTTTCAATTTGTAATAACATTTTGATTACAATAAAATTCTTTTGTATAAACTTCAGCCTCGGGGACAAACTTTTGATAAAACTAGTTTTCTAATATGGCAGCAGTCATCCACTATTTCTCATTTGCTTGCGTACAAACTGTAAGAACATTTTCATTCATTTATTTCATTACACACGAATTAAGAGTACAATTAATTCATAGTTGCTTCATGCAACAGTCACCTAATATGTTACAACGTTATAGTAATGGGATTCGACTTTTAGATGCGTTGAAACAGCTAATCTTTTTCCCACTTTTGACATAAAAACTCTTTTCTTTTTCACTTAATGACGTAAACATTCTCTTTGTTATTTTCATTCTGAATAGACCGGTTTCACCGACGTTAAATATTTATTTTAGCGAATTGTTGCACAGATTCCTTAGACATTTTCTTATCGCTTGATCCACTTAAAAAAAAAAATTAAAATAAAACTAAAGCTAAATTAGGTGCTTCTTTAGCAAAGAAGTAAAATGAAGATAAAATTAAAGGAAAATGGAAATAAACAGAAGCATAACAAACAGAAACGATAGAGTAATGAAAACAAACGTAAAGTAAACAAGAAAGTTAAAACAATAGCTATGCTATAGTGTAATCCCGTAAAACCAAGAACTATACAAGTGTGTGTGCGCGTGCATATGTGTATATACACACACATACATTTATATAATAATTTAAAATAGACAGCCGTGTGCAATGGTTTACCAAAAAGGAAAACTATAACTCACCTAACACTCTAGTCATATTTACTGACAATTATAGTTTTCCCTTTTGGTAAAACATTGCACACTGCTGTCTATATTAAATCATTGTATACACATTAACAATTCGCTAAATCATCCATAGATTTGTAAGCCTAGTACTTATTCTATCGGTCTCTCTTGCTGAACCTGGGACGTAAACAAACCAGCATCAGTCGTCAAGCGATGGTGAGGGGACAAACAGACACAAACATATATACATATATATATATATATATATATATATATATGGCGGGCTTCTTTTAATTTCCGTCCACCAAATCCACTCACAAGTCTTTGATGGGCCCGAGGCTATAGCAAAAGACACTTGCCCAAGGTGCCACGCAGAGTGGGGCTGAACCTGGAACCATGAGATTGCTAAGCAAGCTACTTACCACACAGCCACACGTGCGCATAAAATATCATTCGGCTTGATGGCGAAGTAAAGATAAGTTATGCGCAGTAACGCTAATGTTTCCACCAGTGTTGCTCCCGGGTCACCTCTGGGTATTTACTGGTCTGAATACATCACTGCTTAATTATATAATACACCACATACTCCTGTGTGATCGATAGCCAGTATTTTTAACACCGACTCACATAACATACCAATTTATACAACTAGTATTCAGAAAAACGTGTTGTACAATAATATTTATAACATACAATATGTAGTCTTTGTAATCACTAGCCTCGCCACTATTACACAAAGCACGTAACTCACAAATCACTAATGAAATACAATCACCATCTAATTAATTAGAATTTATATAGCACATATTGTATAATACAACAGACACGAAACCCTAAAATAACAATGACAGCAGGATCAAACAAATCGGACACCAACAACAAAGGAAAACAGACGTTGCACATGCAAGGACTCAATGCTGCACTGCACACACCGAGATGCACTTGACGGTGCAGTTGAAACTTGCACGAAACTGCTGAAAACATGATAAAAATTTTAGAAAGAAAAAAAAATATTATGATCCATTCTTTATTTAGCTACTGAGGGCAATTTCATACGTCATTCGTGCATAGAAAATATGAAACGCTAAAACTCGAGAGGGGGTGGTGCTTACAAACGCGCATGGGGTGGGAAAAACGAGTTATATAAATGATAATGGACAAAGGTGGGGGTGTTGAAAGACGTTATACAATAGACGCGAGACGAGTTTTAAAGATTAATGTAAAACACACAGATGATAATTACAAATAATTAATTATGATATCAAGTTGCACAGTACAGAGCAAAACGTAGCAGTAAATGAGTACCGAATGAATGAAATGATTTGTAACAGTAAAAGGGCGTGGAAGCGGGTGGGAGGAGTGAGAAAAAATTTACAGGTGGAATGCCCAACTGATGTCGCTGTTGTATCCATTATTACTTCAGGTGGATGAAGTGATGATGTGAAGTGGGGTTATTATTATTATTATTATTATTATTATTATTATTATTATTATTATTATTATATCCGCAGGGATTAATTAATTAAACGAGTATTTTTGTAAAAGTTTTCGTTTTCCACGGCTGCAACCATAGTAAAGCATGAGATTAGCCATTGATGT
>NC_068994.1:51342856-51344080 GCF_001194135.2 Octopus bimaculoides | reverse complement strand
TGATGTGTGGAGTGCACCAGGCTCTTCTTCC
This sequence comes from Octopus bimaculoides, assembly GCF_001194135.2. Lineage (NCBI taxonomy): Eukaryota > Metazoa > Mollusca > Cephalopoda > Octopoda > Octopodidae > Octopus > Octopus bimaculoides. The sequence goes on along the minus strand of NC_068994.1, from coordinate 51,344,049 downwards.
CCACTCACCCATCTCTCTTTCTCTCCATGCTCTCCTTCTCTCTCACTCAATCTCTTTCTCTCATGACCTACCTCTCACCCTCTCTTTCCCTCCCTTTCACACTCTCTCCCCCCTCTCTCTCTCTCATTATCTCTCCGAGATACAGGGGTATCTCGGTTATTCGTTTTCGTTAACTGCCTTTCTTCCTCTCTATCTTTCTACCTCATTACCTTTTGCTTGAAGTCCTTCTCTTCATATTTGTCTTAAAATATCTCTCTCTATCCCCCTCTCTCTCTCCCACTCTCTCACATCATCACATACGATCTCTTTCGCCAGTAAATTCTCTCTTTCTCTCTCTCTCTCTGTTTATCTATCTATCTATCTATCTGCCCCTGATTGCCTCTCTCTCTTTCTCTCTCTCTCTCTCTCTCTCTCCCTCCCTCTTCTAATCCCTACACCACTTTAGGGGACAGAATATCAAAGTTAACACTTCCCCTTCTTAAAATATCTCTCCCTACTTTGAACTTGTGTCCTTACACAGAGTAAAAAGTGTAAATTCAATGGATTCAATCTTTTCTCCCTCTTCCTCTACATCCTCCCCTCCTCCTCCTCTTCCTCTTCTTTTTTTTTACATTTTCTGTTTTGTATGAATATATTGGGTCATCCAATAAATAATACGGTATACAATACACAACCCAGTCCAGGAATCGACCTCTCTACCTCATGACTGCGAGCCCGACGCTCTAACCACTGAGCCATGGGCCTTCACAAGGAGAAAGTAGCCCGTCGTATACATAATATATTAATGAGTGTGTTTTTGTGTCTATGTTTGTCCCCCCCCCTTCCATCGCTTGACAACCAATGTTGGTGTGTTTACGTCCCCGTAACTTAGAGGTTCGGCTAAAGAACATAAATGCATAGATACATGCATACATACATATACATGCATATAGATAATTACAGCTATATAGATATATGAGCAATTTGGGTCTCACAGAAGTGAATGTAGTACTCAATACATGTACCAATTTGGCTCATTTGGAAAGAAGTTGAGAAATCCCCAGTTCTTTACTGAGAGTTTCATGCCTCAACCATAGGTTCTGTCAAGAAAAACTCAGACTAACGACTGAGGGAGTCATAAGCTGTTAAAAATTACATATGTGGGAGGGGGGGGGCTATGTGCGAGCGTGCGTGCGTGCGTGCGTGCGTGCGTG
>NC_068994.1:51339020-51340798 GCF_001194135.2 Octopus bimaculoides | reverse complement strand
ATACATATGTGCATATATGTATGTATGTATGTATGTGTTTGTGTGTGTGTGTGTGTGTGTGTGTGTGTTTAACCCCGCACCCTCAATGTTGGTGTGCTTATGTCGCCGAAAAATAGCGGATCGACAAAAGAGACCGATGGAATAAGTACTAGGCGTCAATTTGTTCAGCAAAATGCAGTGCTTCAGCATGGCCGCAGTCAAATGACTGAAACAAGTAAAAGAATAAAAGAATATATATATATATTTCTATGCTTTTCAGCCTAAAGGCTGTGGGCCATGCTGGGGCACCGCCAGTGTAATCATCTTTTCAATGACCATTCTTATGGCGATTGGCTTTTGGCAAATGAGGGAGCTCGATATTGTTACTCTGTTTTGAGTTTCTTGCCGTGGTGCAGATTCATGTGAGACTCTGGACAACAGGAGGTCAATTGGTCTCTTGGAATCATCTACTCCTACTCCATGTAGATCTCTCAGATGTTTTGGTAAATAGCCATGGGGCCTTGAATCCCAAGTTATTGCAGTACAGTGTCCTCTCTCTTGACGCGAAGGATGACGTGTAGTGGTGTCCAGTTCAAAGGCTCTCGATATCAAAATTTGGTGCCAGAAACTTCAAGATCTTCCGTACGTATATCACTGCATATCCCTCTCTTTTTTGCTCCAGGGCGTTAGGTCGTAACTCTTTCAGTCTCTCCCAATAGCTCAGCTTTTCTACTGATGCAATCTTCCAAATATAGCGCCGCTGAACTGCTTCAAATTCCGTTATTACTTTGACACTATGAGGTGACCATAGTCGAGAGCAATAGTCTAGGCAGCCGAGGACAAATGTCTTCAAAAGAACCAGCTGAGTTTCCTGGCCTCTTGTTCTGAAAGTTCTCAGAACATATCTGGCCATTTACCTGCATATTGCCACCATCTTGGCAATATACACGTGATACGAGGCATTGTTGCTCATATCAGTCCCAAAGACCACGTACTGTATTTGATGCTGGGAGTGCCGCTCATTTTGGTCCAAAGTATCTCCGTTGTGACATGTTAGGTTAGCAGAAGATGGTTGATAACGGAGGGCTTGGAATTTTCCTGCATTAAATTTTATGTTGCTTTCTTCAGCCCATTTATATATGGCATCTGGGCTCTCTGCAAAAGACAAACATCGAAAGTTTCCTTGACTGCTTGTACTACATTAGTGTCGTCGGCATAGCTAGTAAGTGTGACTGTCTGTGAAACTGATGTCATGTCAGAAAGAGCTACCACTAACAGTAGCGACCCCAAGACAGTTCCCGGAGACACTCCATTCGCTATTACTGTCTTCTTGGAGAGGGCTGCTGAGTTATAGTTTAAATGGTTTAATTCTGTAGATATGTTAATTCAAAGGCAGAACCAGAGTAGCTAAATGTATTACAAAGCTGGTTCAATTTTTGGCAGATCCTGCCCAAAACATACGATGGGCTTCCACGCAATTTTTTATTACATTTCGTTTCACTCAAAATATGAATCGATGCAAGGTTACTCGTAAATGCCTAAAAGACACTTGTACAAGTGAAACTCTACAGAAAGGATCGAACTCGTCAACGCATGATTTGGAAGAGAACTATTAACCACTAGCTCATGCCTGCGTCTATGCGCGCGCGCCCGCTCACACAAACACACACACACACACACACACACACACATACACACACACACACACACACACACACACACACACAGATACATACACAATCTGGTTCTATGACTAAGATCTTCCATTATCAGCCTTTCATTATTAAGGCTGATAATGG
>NC_068994.1:51337841-51338646 GCF_001194135.2 Octopus bimaculoides | reverse complement strand
ATATATATATATATATATATATATATATATATATATATATATATACCGATAGATAGATAGATAGATAGATAGATAAATAGATATAGATATATTTATACATACATACATACATACATACTAATGAACATGCAAAACCATTCATACATAGAAATGAATGCCATGCAGCACCGCCACCCCTCCCCTTTCTCTCCTATCCCACAACTCCTGTTGCCATGACAGATGGAATGCAACATGTAGGAATGCATAACTGATGTCGCTTTCAAAGCATTCGCTGAAACGTGCATCATGCATGCACTGTATGCGGGACAAGCTTGTTGAACGCGCTTCTCTGTTTTTCGTTAGAGCTTGGTTTTATGTGTGTGTGACCGTCAATACATACAAACACACAAACGCAATTCACATATGTAGATATGTGTCTGTGTATACATACATATATACATATATGTTATATGCATGCATATATATTCATGTATGTACATATGTATATGTATGTATGTATGTATGTATATATATATATATATATATATATATATATATATATATATATATATATATATATATGTATGTATGTATGTATGTATGTATGCATGCATGTATGTGTGTATGTACGTATATATGCATATGTATGGTTACGTTTATACTTGTACGTATATAATTACATACACAAACATGCACCCCCATGTGTATAAAGCCACACATATATATGTATATGTGTGTTTATACATATATACATATTTACACACATGCATAAAATTACACACATACATACATATATATATATATACATGCATGCATACACACACAC
>NC_068994.1:51337099-51337831 GCF_001194135.2 Octopus bimaculoides | reverse complement strand
TATACATACATACATACATACATAAATACATACTCACATACATACATTCATACACACATACATACATACATACATACAAATGGACTGACTGGTCGATTGCTTAATATATTTGCCTATTGTTTTTTAATGAGCTTCAGAGAGAAGACAACCATACACATAAACGCATATATTCACACGTACACACATCTACAAAAACAGACGCACATACAATAACGTGCACATACATACATACATACACAACCGCTCATGCATAGAGAAACACCCCCCCCGCACCTATGATCACACCCGCAGTTTATATATACTTCACATTAATCATATATTTTTTGTTTTTTTTTAATATTTTGTTTCTTTTATTTATATACATATATTTAGATCAATAGGGAAATAAATTAGTAATGCGTGCGTGTGTGTGTGGTGTTTGTGTGTTTGTGCTGTGTATGTGTGTGTGCGCGCGTGCGTATGCGTATGTATCCATATATATATATATATATATATGCAGAGTGGTAAGAAGCTTGCTTTCCGATTGCATGGTTCCGGTTTCAGAGGTGGGTTCTACTATAACCTTGGGCCAACAAAAGCCCTGTGAATAGATTTAGTAGACCGAAACTGAAAGAAGCCCATTATATATATATATTCTTGATCGCAACTGTCCTACGAACAGGAAAGTGAAACTCTGAGTAGTGGTTTTTGTGATGCTGTTGTACCTTTAATAAAACAGTATACATGCATATA
>NC_068994.1:51332539-51333306 GCF_001194135.2 Octopus bimaculoides | reverse complement strand
ATATATACACATGCATATTTGTATATATGAACGTACATAAATATGTATGTATGCATGCATGCATGTATGTATGTATGTATGTATGTATGTATGTATGTATGTATGTGTGTATGTATGTATGTATGTACGTATGTATGTATGTATGTGTGTATGTACGTATGTATGTATGTAATTGTTCGGATAAAAAGGCGAGAGACTCTTACCTAGAAACAAAATACGTAATACAAAAAAGTTATGTGGATATATTTATTAATTGCAGCAATAATTTCCATAATTAGATTAATGAATATATACAATATTCATTCTTATTTCGCTATTTAGTGTCAGTTCGTTGTAAATTTACTTTTTAGAGTATTAATTGTTTAAGTTGTTATCTTATAATTATGTTATTGTGTATTTCAGACCATGTATGTGTGTTTATTATATATCATATTGTATATATCTTCACTTGTGTATGTCCCGAGCCTTGAAGTATGCCAGTATCGATATGTATGTATATGCCTGCTCTTTTTCTTTATAAAACATATATGTAGACATGGCTATGTGGTAAGAAGCTTGCTTTTCAACCACATGGTTCCGGGTTCAGTCCCATTGCGTGGCACCTTGGGCAAGTGTCTTCTGCTATAGCCTCCGGCCGATTAAGGCCTTGTGAGTGGATTTGGTAGACGGAAGCTGAAAGAAGCCCATCATGTATATATATATATATATATATATATATAAATATATATATTATAATCTCCCAACCCTCCCCTATTCTTCTCTTCCTT
>NC_068994.1:51331001-51332285 GCF_001194135.2 Octopus bimaculoides | reverse complement strand
CTTGTTCTCACTGTCCTGTTCTTGTTTACACTTTCACCCTCCGCAAAAAATTCCAAATTTTATTTAATTTGCTTTGCGGGAAGGACTGTTCCAACGAAGTCGCGTATTGTCCTTGCCTTTGAAACGCGGAGTAAATGGAACAGGGACAACTGAAGAAGGGGTATACTCTTTATGTTGCATGTCTCGTTTCTCTGTTTGTTTTTTTCGTTGTTCGAAAAAAGTTCGTCTTTATGTTTTCGTTTCTCATTGTGTTTAACGTTTTTTGTGATCTCCTGTACCCATATATGCATGTATGTATACATATAGATGTAGGTATGTACATATATGTATGGATATATGCATATAATTATATATTATTTAGTTATTATTATTATATATATATAGGTGCAGGTTTGGGGCTGAGTGGTAAGAAGCTTGCTTCCCAACTACATGGTTCCGGGTTCAGTCCCACTGCGTGACACCTTGGGCAAGTATCTTCTACTAGAGCCTCGAGCCGACCAAATTCTTGTGAGTGGATTTGGTAGACGGAAATTGAAAGAAGCCTGTCGTATATATATATATATATATATATATATATATATATATATATATATATATGCGCATGCGCGTGTGTGTGTATTTGTGTGTGTGTGTGTGTGTGTATTTTGTGTGAATGTCTGTGTTTGTCACCCACCGTCGCTTGACAACCGTTGTTGGTGTGTTTCTGTTCCCGTAAACTAGCGGTTCAACAAAAGACACCGACAGAATAAGTCGATTCGTATAGACGTGCGTGCACGCACGCACACACACACACACGCATATGTCCGCATATCTGTATCTATATGTATGTGTCAATGTATGTATGTACGTGTGTATGTGTGTATGTACGTATGTATGTGTGTATTTATGTATGTATGTATGTATGTATGTATGTATGTATGTATGTATGTATGCCATTATCGGTGTGTATGCATGTATGAGTGTGTAGACATATGTACATGTGCGTGTTGATGTGAAACAGTTGAGAGGAAGTCGCAAGCGGAGAGAGAGAGAGAGGGAGTGAGAGTGGGGTGCATTACTGTATGAAAAATATTTTACCTGTTGCTAAATAAAACAAGCAAAGAGGAAAGGCTCGTGTGAAGAGGAGGTAGGAGGAAGGGACGGTTTGAACGTGTGCGCGTGTAAGTGCCGTGATCACCGGCGCCAGTGTGTGCGCGTACGTAAGTATCTGTGTGTGAATGCGCGTGAGTGTGTGTGTGTGTGTGTGTGTGTGTGTGTGTGTGTGTGTGTGTGTGTGTGTGTGTG
>NC_068994.1:51329393-51330468 GCF_001194135.2 Octopus bimaculoides | reverse complement strand
ATATATATATATATATATATATATATATATATATATATATATATATACACAAATAAACACACGCATAAATCCGCACACGCTCACACACGCACATACACGTGCGCGCATGCACACGCTCACATGCTGACATACACAATTTCGTCCTGTTGAAGAGTACATGTTCATATATATATATGTCGTGTGCTATCATCACTGCAGCACACATTCTTCACATTTCACGTATTCATTTATCCATTTGTCCCATTCACACACCTCCGACCACACCCCTGTATAATGCATCCAAACATGCATCCACTTTCGCATGCATGCGCACGAATTTTCTGCCACAGAAGCGACATCAGTTCTGCATTCCTACGCATTTGCATCCCTTTTCCCCGAATCTGTTTGAAAGGGAGCAGCTATAAAAGCAAGCGACAGGCTGTTTTAGCAACTAGTGGGGCTAACTGTGAAGCAACAGTTGTGCCAGCATAGTGTCGACTCTCGCTAACTGCTTATGCTCACCGGGAAGTTCGGTTTTGTAGTTTGCGATTTAAACGTTGTTATGTCTGTGATAATTATGTGAAAGGCATCAAAGCCGCAACATACCTAATTGTCCCTTTTTTTAAACTTCACTCACGATAATTTCGGACATAAATTTCTATGATACATTTCATTAAAAGACATCAAGAATGGAGAGGAGAGGGAATTAAATCTTCGTTTGTGATTGCATGTATAGGTATTCCATTTACTCTGCTAATGTTACTGAGAGATGCATAAACACACTAATTCTCCTAAATTACAAGTTAATACAGTTAGTAGTATACTATTAGAAAGAGGACCATACCCAAACGAGTTATGTCTGGCTTCCTTGCGTCCAGTGATTCCGTGTGGTCATTCGATTACATCGACCCCAATACTCCTCTGGAGTGGATATAATCGACTAAGCCCCTTTCTACAAAATTTCGGGCCTTGTGCCTATAGTAGAAAAGATATTAAGTGCGTGTTGCAACTAAAACTCATACATATACACACACATACACACATATATACACACATACATACACACACATGCATACATATATGCATACATATATAT
>NC_068994.1:51327223-51328444 GCF_001194135.2 Octopus bimaculoides | reverse complement strand
ATATATATATATATATATATATATATATATATATATATATACATATTTGTGTGTGTGTCCCCCACCATCGCTTCACACCGATGTTGGTGTGTTTACATCCTCGTAATTTAGGAGTACGGCAAAATAAGCGGTTCGATTAAATAAGTACTAGACTTACAAAGAATAAGCAATCAATTTGTTCGACTAAAGGTGGTTTCCCAGCATGGCCGTACTCAAATGACTGAAACGAGTAAAAGAATAAAAAATAAATAAATGAGTAGAAACCGGTGAGTGTGTTGAATAATACTTATTCGATCGGAATCTTTGCCGAACCGCTAAGTTACAGGGACGTAAACTTACCGGCACCGGTTGTCAAGCGATGTTGGGAGGACAAACACAGACACAGACACACACACACACACACACACACACACACATGTATGTATGTGTGTATGTATGTACAACGAGCTTCTTTTCAGTTTCTGTCTACCAAATCCACTCACAAAGCTTTGGTCGGCCCGAGGCTATAGCGGATGACACTTGCCGAAGGTTCCACGCAGTGGGACTGAACCCAGAACCATGTGGCTGGTAAGCAAATTACTTATACATTCAGCCATTTGATTTGGCATAATTTATATATGCAGGCTATGGTTTTACGCTGTGTCCTTGAGCAAGTTGCTTTCTTTCATGCCTCTCTACATCATTTGGCTGAAAGCGAATACCAGTCGAGTACGAGTACCGTCCTTTATCCTTTCAGCTGTCTTATCCTCGATATTCCAGTGGGTAAAGAGTAGGAGAAAAAGCGAATGTGTCTATGTCTACTAACGCCTGCATAATTACCTAAAACAATCAGTGAAAGTATTCTAAATATCACTCGCTTGCGAGTGACGGCTGTGTACATTAACGTACACCTAGAAACAATCAAAAACAAAACTATATAGATATTCTCATTAAGCTACAAAGTGAAGAGATAAGAACACTTTTTACGCTGGAGATAAATTGAATGAAAAAGGATGATTGTGGGATTAAATTGTCATTAATCCTTAATTTTATGGTTAATCTTGATTTCTCTTTTTTCTTAATAGTCTCATTTTTCATTTATTTGTTCCGGCAACATACACATATAAACACACACACACACAGTATGTACGTATGTATGTGTGTGGGGGAGTCCCTGTGTGAGAGCATCTGTGTGTGTGTGTGTGTGTGTGTGTGTGTGTGTGTGTGTGTGTGTGTGTGTGT
>NC_068994.1:51322741-51323049 GCF_001194135.2 Octopus bimaculoides | reverse complement strand
CTACTACTACTACTACTACTACTACTACTACTACTACTACTACTACTACTACTACTACTACTACTACTGTATCCCAGTATCAACGTTGTATGCGTTTATTATTTATTATCCCATGACAATATTTATTAAACAACCACCACCACCATCTACCATCTACCATCACCTTAGCCATCACAGCTACCATCACCACCATCGCATCTTTCCACCGGCGTCATTACCACCGCCATCACAGCCACCAGCATAACGAATGCCACTACCACCACCACCACCACCACCACCACCACCACTGCCATCATGTCGACCACCAT
>NC_068994.1:51319675-51322290 GCF_001194135.2 Octopus bimaculoides | reverse complement strand
CGACTTTGCCATTCATCCTTTCGGGGTCTATATATTAAGTATCAGTTACGCACTGGGGTCGATGTAATCGATTTAATCGCTTTGTCTATCCTTATTTGTCCCCTCTATGTTTAGCCCCTTGTAGGCAGCAAAGAAATAAGAAACGTTAGCACGCCGGGCGAAATGCTTCGCGGTATTTCGTCTGTCTTTACGTTCTGAGTTCAAATTCCGCCGATAAATTAAGTACCAGTTGCGTAATTGGGTCGATCTAATCGACCGGCCTCTCTTCCAAAATTTAGGGCCTTGTGCCTAGAGTAATAAAGGATATAAGGGTGTCTGCCCCTCGGTGTTCACTGTCCCCTTCTCTCCACCTGCTACTGTAATGGCGTCTGCAATTGGAAACTTACTAGTCTTACACTTCCATCTGAAGCTATTAAAGCGTTGGTGGTTGAACTCATACCTTAATTCCCTACTATGGTCGTTGCTGATCCTTCAAGCTAACTGGCTTCCTTCAGTTGCCTCTTTGAGGGTATCGTGAAGCTAGCCCTGCTGTTAGCGGGCTCTTCGAGACGTCATATCTTTGTGGGTCATCTTTGCGCGCAGAGGTCCGCGCTCCCACTACGCATGCCCCGGTGAGTAGGGCCGTGAGCACGACTGAACGACCAAAGTTGATGCACACGAGGTTCCCCTTAACGAGGACCGTGCAACGAACATTCCGGCACACGTTTTCGAGATCCAATAAAGAAGAAATCGTTACTTGTTAGTCAGCCACAAAGTAATATCTATGTTAAAAAAACAACACATGCAAGCGAATGCGATTTAAGATATTTGTTATAAAAGAAAGTAATAGTCTGCACATCACCGCATTTCCTTTTCTGGCTATGTGTAAAAACCACCAAAAGCAAAAAGAATCCCAAGATCACTGGATATAACAAATGGTTGCGGTTCAAAGATTATATTAACCCGATCAAGCAGGATTTTATTCAGTAATCCTTTCCTGAATAATCCGCCTTTACTAAACCCCCCAGAGTACATGTCAACCCAACATTTCAAGAGGTCTTATACTGCGTTCATTCACTATCTCGAATATTTAGGTCCCCGCCTCGTGCATTATTATTGCTGGATAATCTTATACTAGGTTCATCTGTACTTTTAGTCTACGTCATGTTTTGTTTCTAGCAACCATCTCCAGCAGACGAGTCATGTGGGGTTGCTAGTTTTGACACTCACGCGATGACCACATAACGGGCTGTGTTGGATTACATGACACCGGCAACAAACATTTGTGCTCAGTCATAAATCAAGGTGTCTACGTATAAATTTACGTATATATTTATGAATGTGTGTATGTGCGTGTGAATGTGTCTATGTATGATTTTTATGTATATATGCAATAAAGTTTTCAAGATGCAATCTCATATATATACATATATATATATAAGGGTGACCCCTTCGGTTATGGAAGACCATAGGATTGCACCAAGAAAGTTACCCTCCAGCTTAATATTTAAGGTAAAAGTACAAACCATTGACTGTATTATTAATTTCAATAATTTGCCTTGTTTAGGCTTAAAATATAAGTAAACACACACACGCACGCACGCACATATATTTACATACATGCATATATATATATATATATATTTATTTATATGTGCGTGTGTGTGTGCATATATAGATAGGCAGATAGATAGATAGATTGATAAATAAATAGAGAGAGAGAGAGAAAGAAAGAGAGACAGGTATGTATGTATGTATGTACGTATGTGGCCGCAGCTCTCGAGATGAATCTAGTAAAAGAATCTCTTATGTAATAACTGTTATATATACAGAAATATTTGCGCATGCATGATGTAATAAATATATATATATATATATATATTATTATTATTATTATTATTATTATTATTATTATTATTATTATTAAATGATTGTATTTTGCCAGTGACTTAATCGGTTTTATATGTATATTTTTTTTTGTAGAGGTGAATCCTCGTCGCCGGCTTTGTAAACCATTATGATACTTTGCCATCGTTATAAAATTATGGTTTATCATCAACAGCACCCTCTCCCGCTCTTCTTCACCTCCTCCTCCTCCCCTCCTCTTCTTCATCCTCCTCTCTTGACGATCATCATCGTTATGATCAGCATGGTTCTGATCTCGGCCCTCGTCTAAATCCTGTAGTTTTTAAACACGAAGTAAGCAAGTGGTTTACTGGGTTGCAGCGGGGGTGGGGACATGAGGAAACTGGTGAATAAGATGAAAGAGCTCATGTTTGTTTGTTTGTTGAATAGATTTACAAACAAGTTCGTCATCATCAACAGCAACAACAACAACATCAACAATCACAACGACAATAATAGCAACAAATATCTGACATTGGAATGTCGATCTGGTGTCGCTCCTCCACCAAAATGTCTGACACATGTTGATCTCTTTCCCCCGCCCCCGCCCCCGCAACAACACAAGGCCCAGCATCACCACCACCAGCATCAATATTAGCATTAACACCATCAACACTGTATCACGATTTACTCCAACCCCAACCACCAATACCACCACCACCACCAACATCATCTTCATCTCAACCACTGCCACCTCCACCAAAACCACCATAACCACCACTACAACAACA
>NC_068994.1:51318358-51318978 GCF_001194135.2 Octopus bimaculoides | reverse complement strand
GTGTGTGTGTGAGTTTGTTAATGCGCGTGCCTATTTGTGCGAATGTGTAGCGCGCATGTTGTCTCCTTTTATGCGTTCAGATAAATCACTTTTCTTTAACAAGTATATAGAAATTAATCCTTTAATCTATTTAGAAATAATTAAACACGATAATTAATTATAACAGTGTAGATGAGATTAACAAAGCGGATTTAGGATTATGATATTAAAAAATTAATTGCCTTTCATAAATTGGTGTATGTGTTTTTGTGTGTGTGCGTGTGTGTATGTGTGTGTGTAGCTTGCTTACCAAAACAACATGGTTCCGGGTTCAGTCCCACTGCGTGGCACCTTGGGCAAGTGTCTTCTACTATAGCCTCGGGCCGACCAAAGCCTTGTGAGTGGATTTGGTAGACAGAAACTGAAAGAAGCCCGTCGTATATATTTATATGTATATGTTTGTGTGTCTGTGCTTGTTCCCCCAACATCGCTTGACAACCGATGCTGCTGTGTTTACGTCCCTGTAATTAAGCGGTTCGGCAAAATTTAATTTTTAATTAAGTATAATTAATATGACTTAATGAATTCATAGGAATTATATATATCAAATGAAATTATTGTTTATTGTTGTTACCTCTTTT
>NC_068994.1:51313555-51315867 GCF_001194135.2 Octopus bimaculoides | reverse complement strand
CACCTCCACCTCTAGAACCACCATCACCACTATAACTACCACAACTACAACCATCACCGCTACAACCACCACCACTACAAGCACCACAACTACAACCACCACCACTACCACTACCACCACTAGAACCACCACCACCACTACAACCACCATCACTAGAACTACCACCACCACTACAACCACCACAACTAGAATTACCACCACCACTACAGTCATCACCACTACAACCACCACCACCATAACCATCACCACTAAAATCATCATCACTACAACCACCACCACTACAACCACCACCACTATAACCATCACCACTATAACCATCACCACTACAATCATCACCACTACAACCACCACCACTATAACCATCACCACTATAACCACCACCACTACAACCACCACCACTACAACCACCACCAACGACAAAAACCACCATTATCACAACCACCAGCAGCATCAAGAACAACTCTTCACCACCACCTATACCACGTCCTGTACCACCAGCATTACTACACCACCACCACCACCACCATCTCTACTATCACTATTATTACTGCCACTACCACTATCACCAACACCGCTACCACCTCACCACTATCACTACCACCGCCATCACCATCATCTCCAAATCATTCCCTCCCCCGCTTCCATCATTCGAGTCACCACTGGCACCCCCACCACTAAAGTTCATCCCCACCACCAACGCCACCACTTCTTCCACCATTGCCACCACATAATTCCTCATCTCTAGAATATAGAACAGTATTATTTATCGACCCTGAAAGGAGGAAAGACCATGTTGACCTCGGCAAAATTTGAACACAGAGCGCAGAGATTCGAAGCGATTATCGCAAAGCAATCAAGCCAACGATTACTGTTCGTTGCAAACTGGCGGTCACGACAACGAGGGTTCCAGTTGATCTGATCAACGGAACAGCCTGCTCGTGGTGGATGAGCACTCCACAGACACACCTGCCAGAGAGATTCAGCGTGACACAGAATTTGACATGGATAGTTCTTTGAAATACAGGTACTACTCATTTCACTCAGCTGAGTGGACTGGAGCAGTGTGAAATAACGTGCCTTGCTCAAGGACACAACGCACCGCTAGGAATCGAACTCAGAACCTCACGATCACGAACCGAATACCCTAGCCAATAAGCCAGGTGAATTTTTTTTTCAATTAATTAATTGCTTTTTTTATTTTACTTCTTTCAGGTATTTGACTGCAGCCATGCTGGAGCACCGCCTTCAGTCGAACGAATCGACCCCAGGACGTATTCTTTGTAAGCCTAATACTTATTCTATCGGTCCATTGATCGTTATATGTGCCCTACATATATACATATATATAAACGCATATATACATATATATATATATATACACATATACGTATGTAAGTACATATATATATATATATATATATATATACGCATTATGTTTATACATACATATGTATATACATACATACAAAATATACATATGAATACATATATGTGTAAGTGTACGTGCGTTATTGTGCGAGTACGTGCGTATATGCGTGCGTGTGCGTGTGTTTGTGTGTGCGTGTGTTTGTGTGCGTGCGTTTGCTCGCGCGCGCATGTATGTGCATGCGTATGCATGAGTGAGTGTGCACGAGTTTCCTGGACAATACATCATCTCTCCAATCACGAACGTTCCGAATGCATACAGCGTGTATAACAACAAAAACAACACAACACAACACAAGAAAGTTCATATAAACTGTTGAGCTGCTGAGCTAATGCAGCGACACCGATTCTGCATTCCTGCACATTGTCGGCCCCCTACCACCACCAACACCACCATCTCACCCAATATAACGAGAGAAAAAAAAACAACAGAAAAAAACCTTTTATAACACTTCAAAATAGAAAACAAAAACATACAAAAATAAATGAATCAGAATGAGAATATAAAAGGGCTTCGATGAGAATATTTAAAAGTTTTGGATAATAGTAGCACGGGAGAGGAGTAGTAATAGTAGGACACACGGACACACACACACACTCATATATACGAGAGTAGCTGGGAGGTGATGGTAATGATGATTAAAATACTTCCCTTATATGTATGTATGTATGTATGTATATCTGTCAACGGTTATTTTTGATACTTTCCTCGCTGGATTGCATGTTCGTTTCTCTTTTTGCCATCTGTGATTTTATTCTTGATCTTCGATATAAATGAAAATGTTTCCTCCGTCTGGTTGCTTTTCTCTCTACAAAACGGAAAGTTACATTGCGAAACAGTCATTTTAACGATTTGTATCTATTTATCAGCCAACGAGACACATCTG
>NC_068994.1:51312678-51313459 GCF_001194135.2 Octopus bimaculoides | reverse complement strand
ACACACACACACACACACACACACACACACACACACACACACACACACACACACACACACACATATATATATATATATATATATATAAATCCAAAAAATGGAACAAGAACGCAACACGACAATAAAACACCCGGACAGATACACGATACAAAGATGGACAAGGAAAAACAAGTACGGGTCATTCGTGGCCTTCTCTCCTCAGTCAAGTTTCCAGATTATCCTTACAGTTTCGGCCGGTTACACTTGTGACTGTTCAAATTTAAAAAGGCCACGAATGACCCTCCTTGTTTTTCCAGTCCGTCTTTGTATCGTCTAACTATCTATCTATCTATCTATGAAAGATTCCTTAAGAATCTTGGTGCATCAACATGAAAGACGCCAGAAAATGGCTAAGTACTGGCAAGATATCGTAGATATGCAAGTGTCAAATCCGATTTGCAACCATCAATGCGACTCACCAGTGGATCCTTGACGTGGCGTATGTATAAAATATTAAACACGAACGGTATTTAGAATTTACGACAGCTGTTTCGATACAGCGTTTTTTAATGTAGTCGTAAAAAATTACATCATAATATACAATTTACCGTTAACAGGTAAAGTCTTAGCCTAACAAACGTTGGCTCTGCCCTGGTTGACTGTTTAAAATCTAACCTGTTAAAAATTTTCCCTGATGAGGGTGAAATAAAGTTCCGTTTGGGTACATGCATACATGCATACATACACACACACACACACACACACACACACACACACACACACACACACACACACACACACA
>NC_068994.1:51307810-51310452 GCF_001194135.2 Octopus bimaculoides | reverse complement strand
GTTGAGGAATTACTGTATTGTAAAATTATAAGCAATTTATGGCACATAAATCTTAATAGCAAAATCTTATCTAGACCCACCAACACCACCACCACCACCACCACCAAAAGCCATATGGACCCTTCTCCCAAGGATCATATAGATCCTGATTGAGAACCCCTGCTTAAGATCAAACCTGATCGGGCAGATCTAGGAGTCAAAGGCCATCCAATCATAACCAGCACATCTTTTTCTTCAGGCGTCTAGGACTGCAATTATCCAGTGTATCTTCTATTTTTTAAAAACAATGTTTTTTAAAGGAAATTTTGACTTCTATTTCTAGCCCGGTTATTCATCACCATGTAACCCCTTCAATTTCTACATGTAGCAAAGTTCACTACGCTGCTAGCATTTTGACCTGGATAAATGATGATGCCAATGTTTTGCTCTCTGTTAGTTGTGGTTCCTTCCTTCCGGTTACTCCTCCCGCTAGTTTCAGAATTCCTACACAAAGGCCATTAGGGCTGCCCTTAAGTATACAGTGCCGTATTATTTTCAAACGTACTTTACACAGCAGTGAACAGAATTACTATTCGAATAAAATTTTTACGTAAAACTACCGACCGCATATAACTGGAAGTAGTAGCAGTATTCGAATATGCAGTAATCGAGACATCTAGATTTGTCTGTTTAACGCTGTTATTACTCTATAAGTTATGTAACACCCCCACTTCTTCCTGTAATTAATTCATAAAATTAAAAAAAAAGATAAACGAATAAACAATACTAAAATACATAAACGATCTCCAGGGAACTGGTTGAAGTGAAAGGCAATGTCGGTTATAGTTTTGGTCAGAAATCTAACGCGTCGTCCATGACGGATTTATACCCTCGATTCTGTGAACAAACTGTAAAATAATCTGTTTATTTAGTTAATTTTATGACAGTCATGCTTTCAATGCTGGCTATAAAATTTAAAGCCAGTATCCTCCTCTTTAAATTACTACTTGTTCCTTTTTCATTAGTTTATTTTGTTAAAAAAAAATCTAACACTTTATTCAATAATTTGTAGTGAGCAAGAAGGAGTAATTTTAACGAATTGATGTCATTTTTTAAAAAGATTTTCATTGCCCCAACATATTTGATTTAAAGTTTCGAATATCGAAGAATTATGTTTGGTAACAAAGAAACAAACTTTTTTTTCAATTATTCGTGGCTGAAGGAGCATAACCCGAATATTTCATTCTTTTTTCAAGGCTTTAATTGTACACAATTAGTTTTTAAAAGCAATCTTTCAACTAATCTAAAGAAAAGAGACGTAAATTTTTTTTTAAACTATTTTTAATGTTGTCACCATCAGATTTAGATTTTAACAAACAATTAAATTTACAAAATTAAAGTTACACAAAAAAAAGGTAAAATCCCAGTTAAATTGAAATACAAATTTGAAAC
Organism: Octopus bimaculoides; assembly: GCF_001194135.2. NCBI lineage: Eukaryota > Metazoa > Mollusca > Cephalopoda > Octopoda > Octopodidae > Octopus > Octopus bimaculoides. The sequence continues at coordinate 51,309,021 of NC_068994.1, read as the reverse complement.
ACCAGATTAAAATACTTGTGCGTGCATGACATTTATAAGGTATATACAAACGTAGAATAGCGGTAGCAGGAATATTTATTCAGAACGAATCTTTTTCGGCTTAGTTCAGACTGTCTGGGGGGCATTCGTCACTGAGGAGGCCAAATGAGACCGAAACAATGTGTCTGAATGACTCATATGTTGTTTTCTTTGTTTTCAACACGCAACTCTTAGAAATGTCTCCGAGGAAAATACTACAGTCAAAGCCGTTCGACGCTTGTAAATACATATAAATCTCGTATTCATCGTTTTAATAAGCATTGCTAATTATTTGGAGTAATAGAAATGGCTTAGTAGAATTGTAGGTTGTTAAAAAGGCTACTCGATAAGTCTTAAAAGTTATTAATGAAAATATGTATTACTGAATCGGTCGTACTTGCATAAAATGTATTTTTGATATTCTTAACGGTTTTGATTGACGAAATTAAGGACTGTTCAAGATCTATAAATTTCAACAAGAATAAAACCAAAAAAGCTTAATTATAAATTAAGCGAAGTACGTTAAAAATGGCTGGTTCTTTTGCTTTTTTTTAAAATTTTATTTCTATTTATTTAATGCTTAGCGGCATTTCGTCCGTTTTCACGTTCTGAGTTCAGATTCCGCCTGAGTTGACTTCGATAAAATAAGTACCAGCTGAGTAGTGGAGTCGATGTCATTGACTTACCCCTCCCCCAAAATTGCTGGCCTTGTACCAAAATTTGAAAGCAATATATAGCCATCTCGGTTAGTATCACGACTAATCATCCATGTCAACGACACCAATAACAACAACAACATCGCAAGCACCACAAATAACACAGCCACCACCACGACGACCACCACCAATACCACACTTAACACCACCACTACCAACACCACCCCTGATCACCACTACAACCAACACTGCCACTACCAATACTGGCGTAGTCACTAGTTTCACAAATACCGAAAGAAATATCAAATTCACTACCACCACTACTGCTACCGCAACTACCGCTACCAACACAATGACACCACCAATACCAACGCAACCACTACCATCTCCAATACAATACGTGCAATGCCATTGCTACCATCATTACCAACAGCACCAATAATGACCACCACCGCCACCACCGGCAACACCATCACCACCACCACCATCACTACCAATACCAATACCACCACTACCACCACCACCACCACCACCACC
>NC_068994.1:51301897-51305104 GCF_001194135.2 Octopus bimaculoides | reverse complement strand
ATTAATACCACTTCAGCCTAAATAAAATATCGGCGCCATTCTTGTTTTTTGTTTTTTGTTTTTTTTGTTTTTTTCAAAGAAAAGCAGACGATAAAGAAGACTAAGGCCATCGATCAGACAGACACACATGACAAAATAATTTCAACACAATGACAAATAACGGTGAAAATATTTACTTAAACACTCTCAGCGAAAAAGTAAACAACACTTCTCTCTCTCTTCCTCCTCCTCCTCTCTCTCTCTCACTCATATGTGCGCGTGCGCGCGCACACACACACACACTAACGTACAAATGGAAGTAAGAATAGGAATTTGAACGGGTTCGTATTTTTCGAAGGACACAGAATCATGTGTCATCTTTAAAACAGAGGACGAGGCGAAAGTACTACTTCCAAATTGTGTGTGGTGCACCAGCCCATAAGCTACTACCGCGGTATTTGGGAAAAAGAACACAAGGGTCACCATCACGAACAGCGACTTTTGGTTAATAGTCATCTTTGTGGCACAAAACGGACAGGTGGCGACTAAACATTTAGTGACATGCGGTCTGGTACTATCACGATGCACATACAAGTCCTCGTGACCCGAAAGGACGACAGAACAATATCAGAACTGTGTCGTATAGAGTGAGCAAAAAAAGAAGACCTTAAAATTCTGCATCCAAGCTAAACAACCCAGGTGTTACATTTGTGGGAACAAAACTCATTTAGGGGTTTTCTGCACAGAAGTTTTAAAGAACAAAAGCAACAATAACGGAAGATATAACAGAAGTTGTCTGTCCTAAGACGACACCAAGCCTTGTGGCTAATAAACACCTTCCTCTTCAGTCACGGCCTCATCGATATTTCCTTATTCCGATTATAAAAGAGAGGGCGGAGAGGCAAGTGCTACCCCACCACCACCAACACCACCACCAGCGAATTTGTCAAAAAGGTAACTGTTAGAAATGTTTAAGGTGAATTGAATTACTCTAAAAATGTACCTGGAGATTAGAGGACGCCTGCCAATGGTGGTCAGAACGATCTTGGATCTTTGGGGTTCCTTGTTTCGTTCTAGTTGGAGGCTCTCCTGTATCATCCATGGGCTTGCATATTTTGTATATTAAGTATCCTCTCATATCATCTCTCCAGCCTCACCCATTTCCCCCCTCAACTCTTTTACGTCGAGGTCGACTTTGCCTTTCGTAATTTCGGAGTCGATAAAATAAGTACCAGCTGAGCACTGGGGGTAGATGTAATCGACTTACCACTCTCGAAATTGCTGGTCTTGTGCTAAAATTATTATTATTATTATTATTATTATTATTATTATTATTATTATTATTATTATTATATTGTCTTTGCACAACTTCTAACGCTGGAGATGTACTACGGTGCCAGCTGTTCACTACCAGTGAACTAAGGTAACACCCCTTATTTATCGACCACCATCCGGAGTATTCGAGCCGTTCCAAGCAGTGCTGTTTTCTGCAAGTGCTCCACCCTTATTGCAGCCCCTATTTGTTCCATGTGCTTCTCAAGATTTTTTACTCATTGTTCCCAGGGCTCCGACAATTATTGGTACTACTACCACTGTTTTCAGCGACCACAACTGCTTAACCTCCCAAGCTAACCTGTCATATCTATCGACTTTTATTTCTTCCTTATCGCATACCTTGTTGTTGTTGTTATTATTGTTACTATTATTATTATTACGTTCTGAGTTCAAATTCCGCCGAGGTCGACTTTGCCTTTCATCCTTTCGGGGTCGATTAAATAAGTACCAGTTACGCACTGGGATCGATGTAATCGACTTAATCTGTTTGTCTGTCCTTGTTTGTCCCATCTATGTTTAGCCCTATGTGGGCAATAAAGAAATAATAATAATAATAATTATTATTATTATTATTATTAATATTATAAGTAGTAGTAGTAGTAGTAGTAGTAGTAGTAGTAGTAGTAGTAGTAGTAGTAGTAGTAGTAGTAGCAGTAGTAGTAGTAGTGGTGGTAGCCGCTTGGTTACTTTTATAAATTATATTGTTACTACTTTAATTATTGCAGCTCCGATATAGTTTTTGTAATTGTCATAGTGGGGAATTTTTCGGTGATTGATGAAAATCAGTCTTCTTAATTTTCTTGACTCTTCCACTTGTATATATATATATATATATATATATATATATATATATATATATTGACGCAGTTGTCTGACGTCGTCTTCGTCATCGTCGTCGTCGTCATCGTTGTTGTTGTTGCTTGTGTTAGTGCTGCTGTTGCGACTGTGGTGGCAGCAGCTACTTGTTTATAGTCCTAATAGCACTTGTTGCACCAGCAGCACAAGCAGCATCAGTGGCAGTAGTAGAACTAGAAAGAGGAGGAGGAGGAGGAAGAGGGTTCACATCATTGAGGAAATAGTAGTTGTAGTTGGGGTTGTTGTTGTTGTTGTTGTTGCTGTGATAAGTATTTTGCCAACTCAGCGACATCAGTTCCACATTCCAATATTTGCTCGTTGCATTTTCTTCTAATCACATCACAAGAGATCGAAGACGTGCCGACATCGGTGTTATTACTAAGGCCTGGAGGCGGGTGGCAGGAGTGAGAGAGGGGGTGGTGGTGAGAGAGAGAGGAGCATTGTTGCTGGTATTGGTGGAGGTGGTGACTGTGATGGCGTCGATTCGGCATTAGGAATATCAATGGTCCCTGTGACAGCGGTGGAGGCTGACACTGGCGTCGGCGACGACTGGGGCGTGCATATCGTTGCGTCTTTTGATGCAGTTGCCGACCGCCGTCCGCCGTTCTAGACACACACACACACACACAGACACACATGCATACGCGCGCGCGCGCGAGGAGATACACATACCAACACGCGCTCATCTCCAGGCTCACACACTGCACATACCGAAAGCACACGCTCACACAGGCACGCACGCGTGCAACAGGCACAAGTGCAGGCGCAATCATAGCGGTCTATGCCAGCAACACCAACACAGATGCACGCGCAACAGGCACAGAAACACAAGCACTAAAACATACACATACACACACAGACACATGCGCGCGCGTAAGGAACTCTGTCAGTAAAATCAACAGGCATGCAAATGCGCACTCACGCATACGCGAGCGCGTGCGTGCGTGCACACGCATACACACACATACACACACACACTTTCTCGTTGGATCAATAGAAGAAGAAGAAGAAGAAGAAGAAGAAGAAGAAGAAGAAGAA
>NC_068994.1:51300047-51301200 GCF_001194135.2 Octopus bimaculoides | reverse complement strand
CACTACTGTGCACTGCACATATCCTACGCAAAACACTTTCAATACGGTAACCATAAGAGCATCACAGCAAACCACAGCACATACCCAAGGCACACAGAGCTGCGCTCGGTAGTGAAGTGAAAGCACGCTATAAAAATAAAACTACTGAATAATAATAATAATAATAATAATAATAATAATAATAATAATAATAATAATAATAATAATCTGGATTGTAGTAAAAATCCTTATCTGTATATATCAGAGTGTGTGTGTCTGTATATGTGTGTGTGCGTCTGTGTATGTGTGTGCGAGTGCATGTTGCTTTCTCGCGAGTTGGAAGCAGCAACAGTTTATTTCATTCCAACACCAACAGAAAATTACACAATGAATATTGTTTACCCTGAGGTGCTTCAATATTGACAGATTTTCTGTTCGAAATTCTATTATCATTACAATTTGGATACTTTTTAATAAAATATAAATATTTTGAAATAGTTATGAGAAAATATCTTTATATTTATTGTTTACTAATCTGAATACGGATAGCAGTAACCCGGGCAACGCCGGGTCATTCAGCTAGTATATAATAAATCAGAAATATCTGACTCGAATAATGAAAATCTGTGTATATCAAATGTATCATGTCTTAACACAGGAGAGATTCCCAGCTCAACACCTAATAATGTGAGCTTTTCTGACAAATGATCACTTAATAATAAACTTAGCTGGTAATTGTAAAATCGCCTAAAATGCCCATTAGATAACCAATGTTTAAAAAAGAATTAGTTTATAAGTGTACAGTAACACCAGAGGAATGTACTTATTATTATATAAGGCTTGCCCAAATGATTTTAAGTCAAGATTATATTAGCACGTTTCTTTGTTTTGATTCCACTTGATCCGATCAACGGAAAAACTTCCTCGTGGAATTAACGTGCAAGTGGCTGAGCACTCTGCAGACACGCGTACCCTTAATGTGGTTCTCGGGGAAATTCAGCTTGGTGCAGAATGTGATAAGGCTGGCCCTTTTGAATTGCAGGTACAACTCATTTTTGCCAGCTGAGTAAACTGGAGCAACGTGAAATAAAGGATGCACCCGCCGAGAATCGAACTTACGACCTTACCATCGTGATCCGATTACCCTAACCACTATATATATATATATATATAT
>NC_068994.1:51295142-51299608 GCF_001194135.2 Octopus bimaculoides | reverse complement strand
ATATATATATATATATATATATATATATAATAACAATAATAATAATAATAATAATAATAATAATAATAATAATAATAATAATAATAATAATAATAATAATTTGAATAAGCCACTGTCCCACCGAAACTACAAAGTGACTATCAATAAATGCTAAATGGGACTCCACTCAATTTGTAGCTAAGATTGATGCTCGTTGATTCCTTGTTCAATAAATTCTCCCTTGTAGTCAGGTTTCTCTTTTGTGTGTATCAGTGTGTCCGTGCTTCCTATTATACCATGCGTCTACCGTTCCCACACCACAGTTTTACACAAGAGAGGTGTTGCTGGTTTATTCACTTTAGGCTGGGCATCACTGGTTTACATGATTACTTGTAGCAGATCATTTTTAATTTGACCGACCTTAACTCTATCTATCTATCTATCTATCTATCTATCTATCTATCTATCTATCTATCTATCTATCTATCTATCTATCTATCTATCTATCTACCTACCTATATATCTACCTATCTACCTGCCTACATACTTGTTTATCTACTTCACTACCTACCCATCTATGTAGGAAGCGTGATCGTCATCTCGTCATATGTGTACTGACAGCAGTACACCTATGCTTCCGGACAACGAGAGGAAGGTATAAACAAGTGTATTAGATAGAGAGATAGATGGATAGATAGATAGATAGATAGAAGTACACACATATATATATGATATATATATATATATATATATATATATATATATATATATATATATATATATATATATATATATATATATATATATATGATGTCTGGTGTCTATGAAAATAGTCACATGCTGGCGCGTGTGTATGCCTACTTGTAATTGTGTGTGTGGTATACATTCTCAAAGAAACACTTCTTCTCCTCCTCTCCCCATTCTTTGCCATACCTTGTTTTCTTTTCCCTCTTCATTCACTTTCCGCCAAACAACACTACACTGCACGACTCCAGATCTCCACTGGATGTCTCCTTTTTGTTATAAACGTAAGCGACATCAGATAACATTCCGATATACAGAGGGAGAGAGAATTGGAAAGAGAAAGGGAGAGAAGGAGAGAGACAGACAGAGAAAAACGGTGTGTGAGAGAGGGAGAAAGAAAGGGAAGCAACAGAGGCGGAGACGGGGAAGACAGAATGTAGAAGGTGAGTTAGGGGTTAAAGAAAAAAAAAAAGTAGCTGGCTTAGTCAGAAAATAATGGTTGTGAGGACATCAGAGAGGAAAGATTGGAAGCTGGAGAGAAGTGGAGGAGACAGGAAAGAGGAGGGGAGGAAGAAGAAGAAGAAGAAGAATGGCAACGACAACGACAACAACAACAACAACAACAACAACACTTGCATTCCGTTCGACGGACGGTTGGAGAAAATAGTCTCGCATATATATACAGACACACGTACAAGCTATACAACTTTAAACACCACCAACACCACCACCATTTTCCTCAAGCTTTTTTGTCTTATCTATCTTTGTATGTGTAAGTGAGTGTGCTATGTGTCATATGTATGTACATATATATACATATATTGGTGTGGCTGTGTGGTAAGAATCTTGCTTCACAACCACGTGTTTCTGGACTCAAGCCCATTGCGTGGCACCTTGGGCAAGTGTCTTCTACTATGGTCTCGGGTTGACCAAAGCCTTGTGAGTGGATTTGGTAGACGGAAACTGGAAGAACCCCGTCGTATATATACATATACACATAGATATGTTTCGACCAAAGATTGATCCAGGCCACGTCTAACTTAATAGCACCACCTGATGTGATTATCTAAATCCTTTTAAAATCAAGTTTACAGTGTCATCTTTAACAACTTGGAAGAGTTCCTAAACTTGGACGAGAATACTTGGAAAAGTCAAAGGACGGGGACGAGATTACCTTGAAATTTCCGAGGAGGGGCGCACTTCCTGGAAAATTCCGAGGAAGGGGAGGAGGGAAGCACTTCACAGAAAGTTCCGAGAGGGTGAATTTCTGGAAAGTTCCGAGGAAGGAGAGGGGAGGACTGACTGAAAATTTCCGAGGAAGAGGAAGAGAAGGAGGACTTCCTAGAAAGTTCTGAGGTTGGGGACGAGATTAACTGGAAAAGTCAAAGGACGGGGACGAGATTACCTGGAAAGTCAAAGAACGGGGAGGAGATTACATGGGAAGTTCCGAGGAGGGGGAGGAAGGACTTGCTGGAGAGTTCCGAAGGGAGTATGGTCAGTAAGGACTTCCTGGAAAGTTCCTGTGAAGGGGAGAGGAATGGGAGAAAGATGAGGAGTGACTTCCTGGAATGTTTAGTCATTTACTTAACGTCCCGAAGCAAAATGGTGATTTAAATATATCAAGCCTTTCATCTTCTCGAGGCACTTTTCTTTTATATGTGTTTCTCGACTCTGATGAAGCTCCATGTTCCAGATCGGATGTGTTACCAAATATGATGAATACGATTTTGAGAATCTTCAATGACAATTCCGTATAACATTGGAAGCAGAAACAGCTGTTAGATGGGATGCGGTCTATTTGTATTTAATTAAAATGTAATAAATGATGTTAGTCAATTGTTGATCAATAGTTTTCCATTTTCTGTTTACTTTAAATTTGATTCCTGACAAACCAATCTCTATCTTTGTCATTACCTGTACCCTATGAGCATAATATGCTTGCATATGTATGTCCAAAGTTGAAATAGGCAATTATACCGGTAGCATAACGGATATTTCTATCCCTTAGACGGTAACTCTCTCTCTATATATATATATAATCAAAGTGCTCATGTCATTCATTCTTTTTCTAGAATATATAAAAATGGCGGACACAGTGTGTCATTTATTTTAAAGTTGTTAGGTTGAATCTGAGGGTAACTGATGATATTTCTAGCAGATGAACCGAACAGATTTTTTCAGAAAAAATTGTTTCGGCAATTTATAATTGTTGTTTTCTTTTTCTTTTTTCTTCTTCTATTTAAAATGTTTTATATGCAAATACACAGTCACACATACACCCACATTATATACATAATAGACACATGCAAACGTGCATACATGCATATGTGCGTGTGTTGTGTGTGTGTATGTATGTATGTGTGTTGCATGTATGCATGTATGTATGTACACACACACATAGATTTATATACATACGCTCTCGTACATAAATATACCTATGTATGTATGTATGTATGTATGCATGTACGTATGTATGTATGTAGGTATGTATGTACGTACGTACGTATGTATGTATGTATGTATGTGTCGTGGGACCTAATTACACTCACGACTGTTGTCAGCCGCCTATGATATTGATAAATTCATAATAGTTCCATGAGTGTGTGTGTGTTATGTTTGCGTCTGTGTGTGCGTTTGTATGTATGTTTGTGCATATGTGTGTATATGTACGTATATATATAAACTCTTATAGGTACACACACACACACACACACACACACACACACACACACACATGCACGCATACATATACACACAGACACATAATGTATCTCTTCATCGGCTCCATTCACAATCATTAACAAACAACTACCGCACGAACGTCTATCACCAGGCGCGGCAACAGCAAGCAAAAGGAACAGTAGAAGCAGCAGCAGCAGTAGTAGTAGTAGCAGCAGCAGCAGCAACAACAACAACAACAACAACACCAGTTACAGCCAAGCAGCAGAGCAGCAGCAACAAGAATATCGATCACAAACCACACTGTCTTTCTCTCTCTCTCTCTCTATATATATATATGAATCTATATGAACATTAAGTAACACCATCGATCGATTTCTCCTGCTGATAGCACTGATCAATGGTGATTTATCTTCCTGTATATCTTTTTCCTATTTAGCGACACCAAGTCACTGTTCTGACCAAAGCTCGCTGCAGCTGCAGCTGTTGCTGTATGACACAATGCGCTGCTGGTGTTGCTGCTGTTAGATGTCGTTGTCGTTGTTGTTCCTGATGGTATTTTATAGGTGGTGGTCATATTCATTGCTGGTACTGTTGGGTTGTTGCCCTTTTGTAGGTGCCGCTGTCGTTATTTAAACTCAGACTGATCTCTCTCCGATTGGTAAACCTTAGGATCAAAGACTTTCCACATGTGACCATCTCATAGATTATTATCATCATCATCATCATCATCATCATTATTATTATTATTATTATTATTATTATTATCAAGGCTGCGAGCTGGCAGAAGCGGTATTTCACCCGTCGTTACGTTCTGAGTTCAAATTCCGCCTAGGTCGACTTTACCTATCATCCTTTAGGGGTCAATAAATTAAGTACCAGTTGAACACTGGGGTTGATGTAATCGACTCATCCCCTCTCCCAAAGTTGCTGCCATTGTGGCAAAATTTGTAGTTATTATTATTATTATTATTATTATTATTATTATTATTATTATTATCATTATTATTATTATTATTATTATTATTATTATTATTATTATTATTATTATTATAAAGGTGGAG
>NC_068994.1:51289765-51293479 GCF_001194135.2 Octopus bimaculoides | reverse complement strand
ATATATATATATATATATATATATATATATATATACATATAAATTTACACGTGTGTGTATAAATGTATGCATGTTGTATGTATTCATATATATATGACAGTGTGGGTGATATAAAGGTAGAAACAAGATAAAGCCAGTGTAACATGTACATAAATTCGCCAAAACAACAGGTTTTCCCCACAAATGTTGCGTTTAAATAAAGATCATAGAGATATCCAATATATGTTTAATATAAAGTTGACTTATTCACATTAAAAAAAATTTTTTAATTAGCAAAATCAATTTCCGGCCATAGAAAATGTACATTCTTCACCACCGAAAACAATTTCCCATATTTATACAGATGCACACACATACAAATGGTTATTGAACACCAATAGGATTAAGCGTGGTTATTATTCCCAGCTCTACCACTTCAGTACATTTACTCACAATTTCTTGCTTCATTACAAAACCAATTTCCTTCCATACAAAAAAAAAAAAAGATTTTTTATTATAAATAAATTTAAGGCATTTTCAGTTATCAGAAAAAGTGAAGAAGTAGCTTATGGCCTTCTTTATTAAAAAGAAAAAAAAATGTTAGCCATTATAACATTTCTGCAACCTAGGTGCGAAACTGGAGCCCGTTTGTTGCATATATATATATATCGATGGATGGATGGATGGATATGGTATGGTTGTGAGTTATTTTATACAACGATGTTACCACACTTTTTTTCAGGAGCGTATTTAAATTTACTAGTTTATGATCCGACATTGAAAGGCTTCGATTTTGCCCTCAAAATCAAACTGAAAAATCATTAAAAATTTGTTCTAAATAAAAAGTCATCTAAAATTTGTGAATTATATAACTTGAAGAAATATCTCATTGGCAGAAATCTTTGCAGCTCCGTTAATTATTTAAATGTCAGATCAGGAATTTTTAAGCAGTTCAGATATTATGATAATAATGCATGTGCACCATTCTAAAAAGCAGATGTTTCTCAAAATTATAAATATTTGTTTCTTCTTTCTGTTTAAAATTTAACATCCTTTCAAGAATATCTTTCCAAAACCTACCGCTTTCATGGGGAAGTAATAAACTTAAAAATAAGCAAACCTCCTTTTACATAATCTAAACCAGTGAAGTTGATACGCACAAACACATTAAAAAGTTTTACCTATAAACAGTGAATCGAATGCTTATTATTTGGCTTATTAATAAATATGCAAACCTAAGGGATAAAACTAACTATATATCAGTAACTAGCAATAATTTATTTCTCTGTATTAAACCTAACATAATTTTACATGCCCGGACACCGGAAACAAAATTAATCAGGTGTTTCTTTTTACGAGATAGACCAGTTGGCTGCTTTTTATATCTAATGAATGCCCACACACATACACATGGACACACACACACACACACACATACATGAACATACATACATACACACATATGCATGCTCTGCATCCTAATTGTGTATCCATCGGCGTATTCTGTGTCAAATACAAAACTAAAGTACTTGCATCACTTGTATTTTGATTGTATACTGACAGTTATTATCACCATCGTCGTCGTCATCGTTGTTGTTGTTGTTGTTGTTGTTGTACCTATTGTATTTCCTGTTTTTTATTCAGTTGGGTCAGCTCGAAACTACGGGCCTGAGGCGGTTCAATGAAGTTGTCATTTGATTAACAACACTTCCCATTGTAATTGAGGTGTTACAAGTAGTGCGATCTTCTGGAATGCATAAGTATTGATGTTGCTCGGAATACAGTGGAGGAATTTTCCCGTTCTCAGTCTCTTCTTCATGATTCCTAGTGTTCCGACAATCATTGGCATTTCAGTCTTCATATCCTACATCATTTTGATTTCGATATCCAGGTCTTTGAACTCGGTCAGCTTCTCTGTGACATCTATCTATTTACTTTATTATTATTATTATTATTATTATTATTATTATTATTATTATTATTATTATTATTATTATTATTATTACGCTGGTTACTCTCGTTCATAGTTTACGTTTAAATTTCTGAAATTTTGAATTTTTAATCACCTTTTGTTTTGAACTTGACAAAGACAGACGTTCTGTCGAAATATCGTTCAACGAATAAAACATCTATACAATCGAATCGCGCTCTTCGTCTTGACTACTATCATTATTATTATTATTATTATTATTATTATTATTATTATTATTATTATTATTATTATTATTATTATTATTATTATTATATGTTTGACTTTTGCTTTGTATTTATCCAAGTTGACTCCAAGTCTCACCCAGAGACCTCAAGAGACAAATTAGAAGTTCATGTTGGTGTTATGCCTAGGGTGTCATATATTTGGTTTTGTACATAATATTGTCCCAGAGAATGCTTAAAAAAATACAAGAAAATTATAAATCTGTTTTAAAATTTGGTATTACATAGACAGTATTTTACGTAGGATATGGGCAGTTCCCATGAGCACTATTTTTTTTAAAATTAACATAAATCACATGAAACTGGATTAAGCTTATAATTTGTAGAATGCTGGGTTGTAAATATCTGGGCAATCTTTATATGTTCAGAAGTATAAACAGACTTTCATAAATGCTACCCTGCAGTGAATCAAAATGTTGCAGTGAATAAAAATTAAATTTCTGACTGGAACATATACTTGAAATATTCAATAACAAAACAAAAACCGCATTTTGATAAAAAATATATTAAAATTTTAATAACTTCTTTCTTTTAGTAAAAGTTACGTAATCCAAACTAATTAGTAAGTAGCTTTCTTTATTATAACATAGTTAATAGTAATATTTCTAAGAATATTAATTAAATTTAAAAGAAACAGAAGAGTACATAATAAGATGAATAAGTACGATCACGTATGCAGTTCATTCATCCTGTGTCTCCGTTACATTTACTGAAATGATATGACTATAACATTGGCTTCTGTCACTGTACTGATAAGTATTTTTATATATTGGTTTGTATTACTTTCATAGATCTTTCTATATATCCATTTAAAAAAATTTAAATTCTTGGTAATTATTGTTATTACGTTTATAATTATCTCCTTCATTATTGTTTTGTCATATATATATAAATATATATATATATATATATATATATATATATATATATATATATATATATATATATTGCTGTATTGAAGTATACACAAAAGGAATGAGACATCATATCAAATATAGAGGATAGTTTAATTAATTATTACAACATCAGGATATACAGTGAATTGTCAAATAATGGTACTCCGAGTTTCAGATAACCCACAAAGGTGGATTACCATCTTCAGTCTGGATTTCTGGGTTCAAATTCTACCGAGGTTAACTTTGCTTTTCATTCTTTCATAGTCGATAAAATAAGTGCCAGTTGAGGATTGGGGTCGATGTAATCGACTTACACCCTACCCCGAAATTGCTGGCCTTGTGTAAAAATTTGAAACAGTTATTATTATTATTATTATTATTATTATTATTGTTGTTGTTGTTGTTGCTGTTGTTGTTGCTGTTGTTATTATTATTTTTATTATTATTATTATTATTATTATTATTATTATTATTATTATTATTATTATTATTATCATTATTATTAAGGCGGCGAGCTGGCAGAATCGTTAGCACGTTGGGCGAAATGCTTAGCGGTATTTCACCCGTCGCTACGTTCCGAGTTCTAATTCGACCGAGGTCGATTTTACCTTTCATCCTTTTGGGG
>NC_068994.1:51288280-51289599 GCF_001194135.2 Octopus bimaculoides | reverse complement strand
TTATTATCATTTTTCTTCTTCTTCTTCTTCTTCTTCTTCTTCTTCTTCTTATTATTATTATTATTATTATTATTATTATTATTATTATTATTATTATTATTATTATTATAGGAAAACTCCATTTAATGTTTAAAATGCGATGAAAGCATTTTTGGTGGAATTGTCCTAACAATTTAAAATGTCTTTCATAACGTGTCCATGTTTCACAGGAATACAACAGGGATGGTAAGACAAATGGTTTGTAAAGAGCCAACTTTGTATTGTTATTTATATGTCGCTGGTGCCAAACACGTGACTCTAAGCCACCAAATGCTTTTGCTGCCCTTTGAATTTGCAGTTGTATTTCTGTATCAAGATTTCCATCATTTTGTACAGAGCTTCCAAGGTAGATGAACGAATCAACAACATCAATTAAAAGCTATGAATATAATAGTGTGTGTGTGTGTGTTAATTAGAGGCAAAGTAAACAGCGATGATTTAGATATAGTTGTTTATAATTATATTTAAGACGTTCGTGTAGGCTCAAACGGGGAATGACCTTCACAGCGAAAATTGTCTTGGGACATAAATTCTTCTTATAGACAATGTGGGTGAAAAACAAACTACTGGGTCATAAATAACGTCACACAGACTGTAGAACACCACATCCGTCGTTTATAGTCCATTAAGAACTACCGTTCTTATATTTAAATAGCAAATATTAAGTTTACTGGTGTGTGCAAAGCTTTGTCGAGCTGGAATTAATTAATTAATTATAGACACACTAATTAATGTGATTGCAATATAGGTGTGTACAAATATATGTGACACATCATCATCATCATCATCAACATCAACCCGGTTATTGCCGTCGTTGTCGTCATCATTATCATCATCATTATCATCATCATCATCATCATCATCATCATCATCATCATCATCATCATCATCGGTTTCGTTGCTTCACTTTTTACCTATTTCCCCCCTTTTCCGTGTATCTTTTCATCTTACGCTTTGATTTTATTGTTTCCTGTTAGTCTTTTATATCTAAAACTAACTGGTATTGCAATTGTTATGGCTGCTCTCGTAATTCTCCTTGTTGTGGATCTAGTTTTTGTTGTTATGGTGGTTTTTGTTGTTGCTATTTTTTTTGTTGTTGCTGTTCCACCTATTGCTCTTTAAATTATTGTGTATCAGTTAGATCTTTAACGCATCTACTTTCAAAGGACATAAAACAACACACCGATGTGTATGCATACATGTATGTATGTATGTATGCATATATATAATATATATATATCATATATATGAATATACAAAAGTATATATATATAAATATA
>NC_068994.1:51284371-51287127 GCF_001194135.2 Octopus bimaculoides | reverse complement strand
ATATATATGTATGGATTATATATGGATTATATATATATATATATATATATAATCATTTACATATACATGGATATGTTATACATATACGTACCGATATATGCATAGATATATATAGAGAAGGAGGCTGACAAAAAAGATGTATACATGAACACATACATACACGCACACACACACACATATATATACATATACTTTTATACATGTATGTGTGTGTATGTATTTTATATCGGTATACACACACATACATATATATATACTTTTATACATGTATGTGTGTGTGTATGTATTTTATATCAGCATACACAAACTTACATATATATTATATATGTATGCATATAAATGTATGCATGCATGTATACATATGTATGTGTGTGAGTGTGTGCGTGTGAGTGTGTGCGTGTGTATGTGCATATATATATACATATACATACATATATATATATATATATGCATATACCAAAATATTTGTGTATTTATTCCATGTGTGCATCGTATATGTTTCGTGCCTATATGTGTTCTTAATAATTAAATATAAAGATTTGAAAGTGGTAGCTTTAAGAAAGAAATGGCAAGAGGATGTGAAGAGTAGAGGAGAAGTGAGAAACGTTTGATCATGTCAATAGCAGTGTGAGAGAAGGGGAAAAGAATAGGAGGAGATTTGTGAAACTACGAGCCAGGTGAGATGGAAGTGATAGGTAACAGTAAGTAGAGATGCAGATTTAGGTTAAAGAAGAGTACGGGGGTGAGGAGCAAGAAGAGGAGAAAGTGGCTGAATGTGTTTCTCTGTAGAAGATGTAATATTGCTGTTGCCATGTGACCGAATTAAGAACTCACCTTGCCCTCCTAAATCGCCTTGGAATCATTAATGTCTGAATGTGTGATAGACAGGAGAATGACAGAAGGATAGCAGAAGTAATAGAGCTACGAGTTAACATCAAAAATGACCGAAACTCCTGTTGTTCTTGGTATTGTTGTTGTTATCTAGCTCAGGGTTCTCAACCACTTTTTCTTTATATATGGACCCCTTTGATTGGCATTTTATTCTGGTGGGCCTTCCATAGTCATTCGGTGTTCAAAAACTAGTTTTAT
This sequence comes from Octopus bimaculoides, assembly GCF_001194135.2. Taxonomy (NCBI): domain Eukaryota; kingdom Metazoa; phylum Mollusca; class Cephalopoda; order Octopoda; family Octopodidae; genus Octopus; species Octopus bimaculoides. The sequence goes on along the minus strand of NC_068994.1, from coordinate 51,286,038 downwards.
ACAAGCTTCTTCAAAAATTCCCTATTTTGCTTTTCACATATTCACTTGTGTAGGTTGAACTATGTAAAATGTCAGAGAAAGAAACCTAGTTGTTTCTTGCAATATATACCAATACACACATCTAAAACAAAATTTTTTTCAAGGGCCTTTAAAATACTATTGTAGATCTCCAATTTACTCTTTTGTTGCGTTGACCCCCTATAATCTTATATATATGTTTGTGTGTCTGTGTTTGTCCCCATCATCACTTGACAACCGATGTTTGTGTGTCTACGTCCCCGTAACTTAGCAGTTCGGCAAAAGACACTGATTGAATAAGTATTAGGCTTACAAAGAATAAATCTTGGGGTCGATTAGTTCGACTGAAACAAATAAAAGGAAATACAAGATATATATGTATGTACATATGTATGTGTGTGTATGTGTGTGTGTGTATGTGTGTGTGTGTATGTGTGTGTGTGTGTGTGTGTGTGTGTATATACAATATATACAATTGATAAAAATCTTATACAAAAACCTAAAATTACTAAAGCTACAACTACTATAAAATCAACACGTTTTACCTCTAATTTAGTATAATTTAGTATAATTTAGTATAATAAATTATATTATAGAATATCAACGACATATTCATGAGAAACGTGCTTAATTAAATTTATAGCAAGCCACACTGATATAACTATGTATTCTGGATATTTTCCTGTTTTTTGTTTTCTTTTTACTTAATTTTTGAAAGCGGTGGGTTTCATTTTCCTATAATCAATCCATGTTATTGTTAGATTTTTCTTTCTACCTTTTACTTCATTTAGAACTACTTTGTCTATGTATAATAGATTATGTGTTCCTTTAGCCTTCTTCCTGCAACCTTTCTGTTCTTCCAGCAATAAATTCTGGTTGTCAAGGTGCTCGTAAATGCTTTCTGAAAGCATTCCTGTTAACAGTTTCCACACTAATGGTAAACAAGTGATTGGACTATAGCTGTATTACCCTTGCTCTTATTTTTCATGATATCCTCCTTCTAGTCATCCAATCTGGTATTATTCCCCAATTAAGGCAATCTTGAAGTTGTTCCCACGGCTTCCCATGTAAACTACTAAATTAATTTCTTAAGCCAGTACCCTTCAAATAAATCTGGTCCCGGGCCCTTCCAATTCGGCATTTTTCCTAACACTTTACTCATTAATGCACGTCTTCTCACTCAATACTTCTTCCTTCACTTCCTTTAACCATACTTAATCTCCATTATCATTGACTGGCTTACCCCAAATATTACTCCAGAACTTTTTAGCTTCTTCTGCATTAGGTTTCTCATCTTCAGTACTTCTTTCTCTCCTCTTTATTCGGTTATAAAATCTCCTCTGGTCTGTCTCAAATAATCTATTCTGTTGATACTGATCTATTCTTTTCTGATATTTGGAGAGCTTGCTTGCTACTGCTACGATACGCGGTTTCAACTCTTCTATTACTGTCCCAAATCCTTTCTCTTTAACTAAGTGTCAATTATTATTATCATCATCATCATCATCATTATTATTATTATTATTATTATTATTATTATTATTACTACTACTACTACTACCACTACTACTACTACTACTACTACTACTACTACTACTACTACTACTATTTATTATTATTATTATTATTATTATTATTATTACTACTAC
>NC_068994.1:51283630-51284361 GCF_001194135.2 Octopus bimaculoides | reverse complement strand
TATTACTACTACTACTACTACTACTACTACTACTACTACTACTACTACTACTATTTATTATTATTATTATTATTACTATTACTACTACTACTACTACTACTACTACTACTACTACTACTACTACTACTACTACTACTACTACTATTTATTATTATTATTATTATTATTAACTTAACTCAAACGTTTCCAATATCTGGCATTCTCCTATGTATTCACGATCGTTAAAACAACTGTCTGAGCTTCGAAACTCACGAATACTGATGATGATGATGATGATGATGACGACGACGACGACAACGATGATGATGATGAGGATGATGATGATGACGACGATGACGAGGATGATGATGAGAAAGATGATGATAAAATGATGTCGATGATTTATTAGAGATGATATGGTGAAAAAGGAACATAAAAACAAGAATCATTATAAATATATATATATATTGCCTGTTTGAATTGAAAATATGTATGAGTGTATGTATGTATTTGCATGTGTTTGTGAAAAGGTTTTGATTTATTATAAGAGCTCTATTATAACCAAAATCCAATATATCAATATGTTAAGAATATACCATTTGTAAATTGAGTGAATGAATATTACACTGATCAGTAGACAAATCCCAGGTGTGCAACTAAAGACTTCGGCAGTCATAGCAAAATAACACACATACACACACACACACACACACACACACACATTCATATATATAGTTATATATATATATATA
>NC_068994.1:51277203-51283620 GCF_001194135.2 Octopus bimaculoides | reverse complement strand
ATATAATATATATATTCTTTGATTCTTTTATTTATTTCAGTCATTTGACTGCGGCCATGCTGGAGCGCCGCCTTTAGTCGAACAAATTGACCCGGGACTTATTCTTTGAAAGCTTAGTATTTAATCTATCTGGGTATTTTGCAGAACCGCTAAGTTACCGAGACAAAGACACACCAACATCGGTTGTCAAGCGATGGTAGGGAAATAAACACAGAAGCAGAAATACATACATACATGATATAGTTGCCCAAATCCTCACAGAATATACTTCAGGGCTAGGCGAAACGAAATCGATCCAGAAGTGTCTGCGAGAGATACAAGTACGTATTTTGCCGTTGTTGCGGTTTCTCATTGCAACGTACTCTTGTCACTTCTGAAATGACATCGAACCACTTAGTCTCGAATATAAAGAGATATGTAGAAACTATACTCTGATTGGCAAAGGTGCTGCATAAGTAGAATGAAATTGGAATTATACAACAAAAGCATCTCTGTAGTAAAAGTTTTGACAATATAACATACTTGACGTATGTTTGTAATTGAAAAAACCAGAGCCTGCAACTTTTCGAAAGGGAAAAATGTTTTAAAGATGTATTATGTTAAAGGCTGCACAGAAAATGGAATATTAATATGGATGAGAAAGAACACTAGAGGATTAGGGTGGAACTCGAAAGAAAACTAAATAGAGGAAATGTCTTCAGGGCAATCAATACTTGGATGGTGCTAATGATGAGATACTCTGCTTCTTTTCTAAAGTGAAGAAAGACAGGGCTACAGAAGTTAGAACTAGGATGCTAACCACAATACACTATGAACATCCTAATAATAAAATCAATAGGCACTACTTACGAAGAACGGAAGAAAGCAGGTTTGTTAAATGCATAAAACACCACCATCACTGCAATATCAAGTTTGAAAATCTATGTGCATAGTGAAGAAAAAATATTGTCTACCATAAGAAATATCCATGAAACAGTAAGAAAATTCAAGGACAGAAAGAAGAACGACTGGACAAATAGTTAAAAGCGTGAAGGAGTTTACCTGACCAATTCATGCAACAAACCAAGAATGTTGGGAAAACACTGATGGAAACCAGGATCGAGAAACTGAAATAATGATTATACCCACCCGTGAAGAAGCTATCAGAAAGAAATTGATAGAACATGAATCAAGAGCAAAAGCAGAATCTGTGAAAAAGAGGACGAAAGTATAAACCATTTCCTCTGCAAAAAGAGTATAAGCGCAAGCTTGATTATGTCAGTAAAAGAGTATATCAGGGTGTTAGCCGAGTGAATTCGAAGGGATAGAAAAGTAGTTTGAACACGAGCCAGAGGTTGTAATAGCGAATAATAATTGCATGATACTATGGGATTTCCCTGTAACGACTAACCATACTTTTGAAGCAAGAAGACCAGATATAATTATAGATGGCAAAAGCAGTGTCGGATCTTAGACTTTGCAATACCATATGTTAACAGAGTGGATACCAAAACAAAAAAATCGAAAACATTGATAAACATCAGGACCTAGCGAGAGAGTTGAAGAGGCTGTGGAAGACATAGACGATAATTATTCCTATGGAAATTAGGGTTAGGGTTAGGTCTAGGGTAATTGGTACAATACCTAAACTGCTACCTAAGAAGCAGGAGAACATTGGGATTGAAACTCGCATTTTCGACCTCAAGAAAGTGCAATACTGTATTCTTCAAAAATCCCAAGAAAGATTTTTGAGATTTAAGGAGATTTGTTGTCACCAGACATCAGGATAACATTTCTTTCTGAGGAACTCATTTTTTGCTCAAACTTTTTTACTGGAAGTATTACTTTACAAAGCTTCCGTCTGGGTATCGACAAATGGATCTCAACAGACTTGTAAGCGAAATAATAAATGGAAATATGAGAATATATTATAATGAAACATATTTAATTTTCTGATCCACTAAAGGCGAAGTGTTACATATTATTAGTGGGTCTTTATTCGAAGCAACCTGACATCTTGAAGTTTTATGATTTAACCTAATTTCTTAGAGTTAATGAATGAATTTCCCCGTGTCGCTCATCTTGCAAGAAAAATTGAAACCAAATCCCAAAGTGAGATTCTATCGTCTTAAAAAAAGAAAGAAAGTAGAGTATATTGTGCCATTTAGTCTGAGATAAACTGTGTTGATTGAATCATAGGTTCAGTTAGATGAAAGCTCCCTTAGGGATAAACAACGATTACGACGAGAGCAACCTTTCCCTTTTTCCTAATCAGCAACGATTATGTTGTCTATTCGGTCATTCAGAAGAACCATATTAACCATTAATGGCAAAATGCATTTACCAATTTCTAGAATTTCAGAAGAAGCAATAAACTAATTTCTGAGCTCATCTATTTTTTCTGCAAAACCAATGCCATAACCATATTTTCATTTTCGTACCGCCCTTCAGAATAAGCTGAATGATTTATGGGCTATTTCAAGCAAGAATTCTAAAAGGAAAAAAGAAGAACAAAATGTCGGAAATATTTCAAATTTATTGAAAATTAGGCTCAGGCGTGGTTGTGTGGTTAAGAAGTTTGCTTCGTAATCAAGTGGTTTCGGGTTCAGTCCCACTTAAGAGCACTGTGGACAAGCGTCTTCTGTATAGCCTCGGATTGACCAATGCTTTGTGAATGAATTTGATATACGCAAACGCTCTGGAGGCCCACTATATATTTAGGTGTGTGTGCGTGTGATATTATGTGTCCTTTAAATGATATTAGATATATAAGTTTAATTTTATAATTTTAGTCCAATATATACAAAAAAAATTTAATTTCACATCTTATCTATGGTTCTTTATACAGTTCAGACCCACTGTGTAGCATCTTGGGTAAGTGTCTTCTACTATAACCTCAGGCCGACCAAAGCCCTGCGAGTGGATTTGGTTGATGAAACCTAAAAACTGTCGTACATATGTGTGTGTGTGTGTGTGTGTGTGTGTGTGTGTGTGTGTATATGTACACAGATAGATAGATAGACATATAGATAGATAGATAGATAGATAGATAGATAGATAGATAGATAGATATGTGTGTCTTTGTGTTAGTGCTTGTTCTCTGACAACGCTTGAAAACCAGTGTTGGTGAGCTTACGTCTGCGTAACCTAGCGGTTTGCTAAAATAGACTGAGAGAATCAGGACCTGATTTTTTTTAAAAATAAGTACCGGGATTGATTCGGTCGACTAAAAATTCTTGAAGGCGATTCTCCAGCACAGCTACAGTCTATAAGATAAACATATACATTGATCTATGTATATATGTATGTGTATGTGCGTGTATGCCTCTCTCTCTATCACACACACTCTCTCTCTCTCTCTCTCTCTCTCTTTCTCTCTCTCTCTCTCTCTCTCTCTCTCTCTCTCTCTCTCTCTCTCTCTCTCTCTCTCTCTCTCTCTCTCTCTCGATATATATTTATATATCTTTACAGAGAGAGAGGCGGGGGAAAGAAATGATGCATTAAACATCATAAAAATATTTATAACCACGGCAATTAAAAGCTTAATTAAAACCAACACGCTATAAAATTGCCGTACTGGCATAGCAGCTAGTAATCCCGATGATTTAGAAGAGCATCGTTTTAAATCAATTTAATTGAAATTAGTCTTAATTAATTATGTATTTTAATTACGTAATTATAGAATAAACGTTTGCTTATTTCTCAAGAAAGAACTTTTGGAAGTAATTAAATTATGATATGTCTCTGAAATGTATACCCTTCTCCACTACGTGGCACCTTGGGCAAGTGTCTTCTACTAAAGCCTCGGGCCGACCACAGCCTTGTGAGAGAATTTGGTAGACGGAAACTGAAGGAAGTCCGTCATATATATGTATATATATATGTATGTGTGTGTGTACATGCTTGTGTGTCTGTGTTTATCCCCACCACCATCGCTCGACAACCGATGGTGGTGTGTTTACGTCCCCGTAACCTAGCGGTTCGGCAAAAAGACCGATAGAATAAGTACTAGGCTTACAAAGAATAAGTCCTGGGGTCGATTTGCTCGACTAAAGGCGGTGCTCCAGCATGGCCGCAGCCAAATGACTGAAACAAGTAAAAGAGTATAAAAGAGATACATACATACCTTCCAGAGAATCATTCAACCCGAATTCTTGGCCATCAACACTGTCGAGTTCCAGACGAGTGCCGACATTCTTCAAGTGTAGAAAATCCTAGTTTATAATCCAAATGATAAGAAGACAAAGAAATTCTTAAATACATTTTTAATGATTCATTACAATTGTTTCTGTACCAACTCAGTTTACGCCTTTTTAGCAAAAACTCGAAGTGAAAATTTACGTCATCTTTACGGTTTTAGACATTCGAGTGGTACTTCATGAGACAAGCATCAAAAGTGTGCTGTCACATTGTGCGTCTTCCAGACATTGCTTTTTTGGCTTATGTCGGGAGGAAACAAAAACAATGAATAAAAGTGCGGTTAGGGAATGAATGATTAGTATAGAGATCGTGTGGGTAGAATAGAGAGGAGGAGGAGGAGGAGGAGGAGAAGAAGAAGAAGAAGAAGAAGAAGAAGAAGAAGAAGAAGAAGAAGAAGAAGAAGAAGAAGAAGAAGAAGAAGAAGAAGAAGAAGAAGAATACATGCATACACATCGAGCCCGAAACCGTTCGGTCACATGATCCCACCGTCTGCTGGAGGATGGTAGGGGTTCGCTCCCTTGCTTGCAATATATGCAGGGTGCAGGTTGCACCGGTAACCAGGTGGCAGAGGATCTGCCAGGTGTCAAAAGCGGTAGAAACGTCGAAGAAGCCATATTGATGTGGCGATGAATATTACGTCTTAGTATGGTTACCATTTTCATCTTTTATCAAGATTTTTCCCATTTCTGCCACCAATAATAAAGAATCTCTTAGTTACTGTAATTAATAATACAATCTTTTCATCTTTAAATATGTTTTTTTTTTATATGATTTACAATGATCATCCATCATTTCTACCGTTGTCATCATCATCATCATCTTCATTATCACCATCGTCGCCATCATCATCATCATCATCATCATCATCATCATCATCATCATCATCATAATAGTCGTCGTCGTCATCGTCATCGTTTGCCATTCCACATCTTTTCACTAAGATTAATTATTATGATGTAAATCATAATGATTATTTATTTATAATCAACAACTATATCGTTTCAATATACATTTTCTTTTGTATTTTTACTGTTACCGCTACTGTCAAAATCTTATGATCAATATCGTAATTGAAATTAATATTTGTCTTGCATCTACAATGAAATTCCATAATAATAATAATAATAATAATAATAATAATAATAATAATAATAATAATAATCCTAGTAGAAAGGATTATTATTATTATTATTATTATTATTATTATTATTATTATTATTATTATTATTGTTATTATTGTTGTTATTATTATTATTATTAAGGTGGCGAGCTGGCAGAATCGTTAGCACACTGGGCAAAATGTACAGTGGTACTTCGTCTGTCTTTATGTTCTGAGGTCGACTTTGTCTTTCATCCTTTCGGGGTCGATAAATTAAGCATCAGTGAAACACTGGGGTCGATATAATCGACTAGTCCAAAATTTCAGGCCTCGTGTCAATAGAAGAAAGGATTATAATAATAATAATAATAATAATTATTATTATTATTATTATTATTAATTAATTAATTTATTTATTTATTTTGCGATTATTATTCTTAGTATTACTACTGTTACTACTGCTACAGCTACTACTACTACTACTACTACTACTACTACTACTACTACTACTACTCTCTCAGTTATGAATTTTATAATTATAAAGATTCTTTCTATAATTACTCTTACCAATATATCTGTGACCGTATCATTTTCGGTTCCGATAAAAGAGGATTACAATCAGAATTTTAACAACAGTAAAATCTACGCTAAAATATTTGCTGACAAATGAGAAGCGGGTCTGATACGACCAATATTACAAATTAGGCGTACAAGAGTTTCCTCCCCTTACGGGATTATTCTGTAAACACTATAGTGATGTTTAAAACGCATGCTTTCGCTTCGTTCATTGCTGTCTTTCCAGGCGAATTAATCCGGAGAATTCGTGTGTCTTATTGCAGGTTATTATCGGATAACTTATGCATTGGATTAACGCTATATGCTTAATAAGCTGTTAGCGATCCACAGAATATATATTGCTGAAGTCTAACCATATCTATTTATATATTTTCTTTTATCCGTCTTATTCATTAGACTGCGGCCATGCTAGAGCACCGGTTGTCAAGCTGTGGAGTTAGGCGAACACATACACGCACATACACACACACATTCATATATACATACACACACACACACACACACACACACACATATATATATATATATATATATATATATATATATATATATATATATATATA
>NC_068994.1:51273131-51273636 GCF_001194135.2 Octopus bimaculoides | reverse complement strand
GTACTGGCAGTAATGGTGGTGGTGGTGGTGGCGGCGGCGGCGGTGGCGGCGGCGGTGGCGGCAGTGGAGGTGGTGGTAGTGGGGATAGCGGTGGTAACGGTTGTGGTGGCAGTGGCGGTAGTGGCGGTGGTAGTGGTGACAGTAGTAGTGGTGGTGGTGGTGGTGGTGGTATTGTTACTGTTACTGTTGTTTCTATGGTTGTTTGCTTCTTCTTGTTACTGTTGTTGGTGGTGATTTTGTTTTTGTTGTTGTTTCCTGGTTCTTTCTCTTCTTGTTTTGTTGTTTTTTTGTAACTGTTATTGTTGTTGTTGCTGTTGTTATTATTGCTGGTGGTAGTGCTGGTGGTGGTGGTAGTGCTGGTGGTGGTGGTAGTGGTGGTGGCTGTTCCTATTGTTATCTTTGTTGTTAATGTTTTTGTTGTTTTTCTTCTTCCTTTTTCTAAACATCGATTTCTGATTTAGGCTCAAGGCCAGTAATTTCGAGGGAAAGGGGATAAATCGATGCC
>NC_068994.1:51268180-51272976 GCF_001194135.2 Octopus bimaculoides | reverse complement strand
ATGCCATTGACCCAAGTAATTGCTCTGAAAGGATGAAAGGCGAAACTGATTTCGGTAGGATTCGAACTCAGAACGTTAAGCACCGAAACAAATGCCGCAAAGCATGTTTTCCGACGATCTAACAAACATTTTGCATCTCACCACCACCACCACTACCACCACCACCACCACCACCGCCGACACCATCAGCAGTATTTCGTCTCTCTTTACGTTCTGAGTTCAAATTCCACCAAGGTCGAATTTGCCTTTCATCCTTTCGGGGTCGATAAATTAAGTACCAGTTGCGTACTGGGGTCGATTTAATCGATTGGCCCCAACACTCACACACACACACATTTACAGTTTTCGCAGAAGGTAAGCAAAGCCTGTTTCTTCATACTCGTACGTTGTTTCAAATTTCAAATCTGAATATTTTAGTCGGTCACCGATTGAATCATTTCGTTCTATCTTCCGTTTGACAATAATCTGCTTTCGTATTTCATTTCAGTTCTTGAGTGCTTCTGCCTTGTTGTTAGCGCGTTGATGGCTTCTTAATTAATTAATGTGTGAAGGCCTTTCTCTTCTCATGACTTATGGGATTCACAGATGTCGCCTTCGTCAGGTTCAAGGATTGTCAGATTAAGTGCAGAGGAGAAAATGCCTAAGAGGCATATGATTATATCACCTTCACGTTACGAGTTCAAATCTCTTCGTGGTCGATTTTGATTCTGCATTTTATCATCATTGGGCTGATATAATAAGCATTGGTCAAGTACTGGGGTCGATTTAATCAGCTGCCCCACCACCCGTTAAAATACACGCTTTCGTCAGAAATTTTTATTTCATGCTGATGCAGTACTTATACACATCGTATTATACACATCGTCTGTGATGTATCCTGATGTCACTGAATGTCGCGGGTATTAAAACATATACCCGCATCGAAGTACCTCGATCCAAACTAGGTTGGTCCAACCTAGGTTTGTGTCCAAACAGCATTCTACTAACCACCGGCCCCCACACCGATCGACCACCTTTTGCGTATGAAGTAAGGATTTAAGCGTGGTCTAGCAACATCGACGGGATTAACCGGAAAAGCATCGTGTAAGGTGGAGAAGAAGAGGTCGTCAGAGGGTAGAATAGTTGGAGAAAGGAAGAAATGGACATTTTGAAAAGAAATAAAGATGACGGAGACATCCCGTTACTGACCCCGTTCGTCCATAACTTCTAATGACAACCTAATTATTTTGTTTAGATTTGTGGGGTGGGGGGTGGAGATTTTTTTCCTGTTTAGTCACGGAGGGAATGGCACTGTCCATGGTTCTTCATTAATTGCTTTTCACTGCCCTCGAAAGTAGCATCTCAGACGTCGCTCTAATAAATTCGCCAATTCACCAACCCGCTGGACTGGTACTTTCTTTTATCGACCCCGACATACTATAAAAAGCAGCAAACTCTCACCCCTGTTAAATTCCCGGTCCTAAAAAGGGATACATTGGATAAAGTGGTCCTAGTTTCTCAGCATACGAAAAAGGTGGGATGTCATAGCTGGAATGCTTTTGATCACAGGTATGTTTAATCATGGCAAGACTATATATATTCTCAGTCTTTGGTATATTGAAGACAAACTAAAGCAGATTTCGGGTACTATTTTCGCTGTGGTGCAAGTGAACTGCAGATTCTGTAGGGGTCGCAGGTAAAAAGAGTTCCAGTGTTAAGTTTATTTCAATGACATTGTAAGTTCGAAAATCGCCAGCAATAACTTTTGCATTCAGCATTCTGGTCCAGTTATTAAATTAAACACCAGGCAAGAATCAGCGTGAATTTCAATGATTTAAGTTTTATTAGTTTGGATTGGAAGAAGCGGTTGTTTCTGTGGACTTTTATAAGACCTGAAAAAAAACAAAAAACAGTGATACTGAAATCGCTAATTTTCTGCTTAAACTGCTGCAGTTTGACAATTTCAGGAAAGATATGCGTTGAGAGGGAAATCTAGAGGGCCGACGTTCAGTTATAAAATGGGGCTGGGTGTCGTGTGTAGTTAAAGGGCCTGAGGAATTTAGCAAAATAAAGGTGGCAGCACGAGGCGAGGGAGTTGAGAATGTTCCATGGAGATATATCACTTTCTCAACATTTATGAACACATGCCCACATAAAACAAAACTAAATTATTATTTTCGTTTGTATCAATGAAGATCTGTTCGGACCACATTCTCGACAACGGACTCTTTATCCCCATACTTGTTGTTTTTGTTGTTATTCTTGTTGTTTAGTTACATATCAGCACTTATTTAGCAAAGAATTTTCAGCCATTCTATCTAACTCCACAGAACATTGAGCAAATCTCGAGTCGACCGAAATCTTTGAGAGCGAATTTTCGAGAGACGGCATCTATGAGGAAGACCTTCGGAAGGGCCCGTTTCTGGTTTGGGGAACCAGATGTAATACTAAAACCCAATTAAATACTAGTGGTGTCCACTTTATTGAAAGAATTCGTGTCAAGTCTACTGTTCCTCTTACCAATTTGTAAGGTTCCAGAGAGAGGAGCCTTCAAGACTGGTATGAGCAAGGGTCGTTACCCTGCCGTCTCTGACAATAAAATATTATATCTGTCAGGCCCCAACCATCAAATTCTTTATTTTTTTCAAAATCCATAGCACTCTTGTATTTAGGAAGAACTTCTTATCACCAACACAACCGGCCACCACTGCCGCCGCCACCGCTATCGGCTCCAGAAAGATGTCTTGAAAAATGACCTCCGAAGACTCAGCCACTACCACCACCACCACCACCACCACAATCACCATTACTCCTACGTCTATCATCACCACCTCCGTCTTCAGCACTCCCACTATTATCATCATCAAAACCCGTCTCCGCTATCATCAACTACATCACGACTGTATCATTACGTGCTATGTATTTTATCTAATAACGTTCAACTCTTAAGTGGGCAGCAATCCTATTAAATCGTAAGAACAAAAACAGCCGGCTGACTGTTGATGCAACAGCAGACTTTTAAACGGTCGTAAATAAGGTGCACCTCTTGTATTTGTTAATGTCGGAACACTTACATGGGAAATGTTGATATTAGAAATTCCAGCTAACAATCACACACATGCACACACACACACACACACACACACACACACACACACACACACACACACACATATGTACACACACACTCACACACACAAACATATATGTATGTATGTATGTATGTATGTATATGTATGCATTGTTTGTAATTGTATGTATGTGCGTTTGTATGTATATACATATATTTATACATATATTTGTACGTATGCATATGTATGTATATTTATGTATGTGCATGCATATATATGTATGTGTGTGTGTTTAAGCGTTAATATATGTGGTTATATGTGTATGTATCTGTACACACATATGTATATTTACACACACACACACACACACACACACACACATATATATATACAAACATACAAACTTATAAATGTTCACCTAGATACATATATATACGTATATACATATATTTATATGTATGTATATGTGAATATGTATGCATTTCTGTATGTATGTAAGTATGTACTCATGTCTGTCTGTCTGTATGTATGTATGCATGTATGCATGTATGTATGTATGCATGTATGTATGTATGTATGTATGTATGTATGTATGTATGTATACGTGTATGCATGTATGTGTGTATCTTACAAGAAAATATATAAATAATGATAAAACAAAAATACCTATTATAAATATCGTCTGACTCGCACTCGAATACGTATTGTGAATGTATATGCATGTGTACACATACATACATACACACATACATGTGTGTGTGCGCGTGAGTGTATACACTTCTATACATACATATATATATACATACATATATACATACATATATATGTGCATGTGTGCGCGTGAGTCTTATATATGTGTGTGTTGGATATGCCTAAGTATATACATACATACATACATATATATATATATATATATATATATATATATATTAGTATATTAGTATATATATATATATATATACTAATCAGAAGCTTACAAGTACACAGCTAAGAACCGGTGTATCTAGTGTACCTACATTCGTGTTTGTATACGTAGATTCCTATCAACATTTACACTCCTTTGTTTCCATCTTAACGTCGCTTGAGAAGTTCTTGTAAGTTGTTATCTATGATCTGTTTTCTTTTATTTGTATATATACATCTACATTTGTATATACATATACACGATATTGTACATACATGTTTATCCACTTGTATACATTTATATATTGCTCGAATGTCACCCGGTGTTCATTCACATAGCTATATGCGGGCTTATTTTTATGTATGAATATAAACCTAGCCTTACCATCTCGCTAACTATTCTCTTTATAACTTATCTTTTCCTCCATCCATTCTATTTATCGTAGCAACTCTTATTTCCTATTGTCTCCCAATTACCTCATAACTCCTCCTACTCTACCTAATATTTATGCCAGCCATCGACTTTCTCGCTTTACGTCCTGATGAGTCGCTGCCGGCGAAACTTCGATGTCACGGTCAAATTTCATTTCTTTTGGAAAAATATTTAGATTCGGTATTTGTACTAAGTTCTGTGTCAGTTAGCGTTACCTGCTTTCAGATCTCTCACAAACATGAACTTTAAGTGTGTGTGTGTGTGTGTGTGTGTGTGTGCGTGTGTGTGTGTGTGCGCGCGCGCGCGTGAGTGTGTGCGTGTGTACGCGTGTGTGTGGATGGGTGTGCGTGTGTGTGTACGTGGAACATGTGTATATATGTGTGTATGCCTATATATAATTATATAAAGTT
>NC_068994.1:51263980-51266765 GCF_001194135.2 Octopus bimaculoides | reverse complement strand
TATATATATAATGATATTATACAAATGCAGTCAAACAGGTAGGAACTTGAAAATAAAATGAAGCCATATAAATTGTAATAAGGACATCTATATTCTATAACTTCTGCGGGAAAAAGCTTATCTCTGGGAATCAAACATCCATAAAAGGAAAAATGACATCTACTCTCAAGTATTTATTCTGTAGTTAATTGACAATCTTCGTTTTACTTATATCTATCAAGATATTATTATTGCTCTAAATTTGTTACTTTTTTTTCGCATTTGCTTTCGAACATCCTGCTTAACGATTTGCACAGAATAAATATTTTCGTTTTATTTACAATCTATTTTATGCGTAATTACAAAACCCCTTTTCTACATGTTAACTTTTAAGGTTCCTTTTTTTTTCTTATTTAATTTTAATTTCAGCGACTCGAGCTTGTTTTGTGAAATATTTCACAAACATATTGACAACGTTGCGTAATTCATGTTTCGGTTGCTTCCTTAAATATCTGGTCTTATCATCAGACAGTATATAAACAGTAAAATTCTCAGATGATTCTCCATGTTATCTCACTAGAGAAGTATCATGCTTCCACACACTTTTATGTTTTAAGAACGTCAGCCTGACTGCCAGAAACATACTCGTATCCGAAAAATAAAAAAGAGAGAAAGAAAATAGAATTTGGCTGTGTGGTAAGAAGCTTGTTTCCCAGCCATACGATTCCGGGTTCAGTCCCTCTGTGTGGCATCTTGGGAAAGTGTCTTCTACTATAGCTTCGGACTAAAGCCTTGTGAGAGGATTTGGTAAACGGAAACTGAAAGAAGCCCATCGTATATATATATGTGTGTGTGTGTGTGAGAGAGTTCGTGTATGTTCATGTGTGTGTGTGTGTGTGTTTGTGTGCATGTGTCTTTGTATCTGTGTATGTTATCCCCACACTGCTTGACAACAGGTGTTGGTGTGTTTACGATCCCGTAATCTAGCAGCTTCGCAATAGAGACCGACCGAATAAGCACCAAAGTCAATGACATATTGGGGTCGATTCATTCTTCAAGGTGGTGTCCCAGCATGGCCACAGTCAAAGGACTGAACCAAGTAAAAGGAATGTCATTATTCTCCAATTCAACATTTTTCTTTTTTCCCTCTTTCTTTCTTTCTTTCCTTCTTTCTTTCTTCCTCGCTCTCTCGTCATGTGCCATGTTGTACCATAACTGAAATATTTAAAGAGAATTAAAGAATTTCTGAGGTTTGTCTATCGTTTATGAGACAAGAATAAAAACTGATTTAAAAAATAAGACGTAGGCGCTGGCGTGCCTGTGTGGTAAGAAGTTTGCTTCTTAACCATATGGTTCCGCGTTCAGTCCCGGTCCTTGGTTATCTTTAGCAGTGTCCAGACTTCGAGCCTGGTCTGCAGTATGATGATAGCCTACTCCATTCCTCCAATCAAACTCGGATGCTCCCTCCCTGTTCCCAATTAAGCAAAATAATATCAATAATCATTTCAAATTTTGGTACAAGTCCAGCAATTTGGGGGCAGAAGTTTAGTCGATTACGTCGACTCCAATAATTGGCTGTTACTTGATTTTTTATATCCCGGAGAGATGCAAGGCAAAGGTAACATCGGCAGGATTTGAACTCAGAATGTAAAGACCTGGATCATATACCGCTAAGTGCTAACGATGCTGCTAACCTGCCGCGTTAGCAATAATGCTTTCAAATTTTGACTCAAGGCCAGCAGTTTTGAGGGTGAAGTCGATTACATCGACCCAAGTGCTCAACTGGTACTTATTTTATCGACACCGAAAGGATGAAAGGCAAAGTCGACCTCTGCGGAATTTGAACTCAGAACGTAAAGACGGCCGAAATGTTGCAAAGCCTTTTGGCCAGCGATTCTGCCAGCTCGTCATCTTCGCGTTGGAAAAAATAATAGAAATTCTTTCTAATATAGGCACAATGCCAGAAACTTTGGGGCAGGGGTTTAGTTGATTACAGCGACTCCAGTGCTCAACTGGCACTTATTTTATTGACCCTGAAAGGATAAAAGACAAAGTCGACCTCGACAGCATTTGAACTCCGAACGAAAATAGGCGGAAGAAATTCCATTAAGTATTTTGTCTGGCGTGTTAACGATTCTGTCAGCTCACCGCGCCTTGGTGCCTCAGCCGTAATGATAGAAAAGTTGTTTTGCTATAGGCACAAGGTCTGGGATTTTTGAGGGAGGGAAGGAGTGGGGCTTAGTTCATGACATCTACCCCCAGCACTCATTTGGTACTTATTTTATCGACCCCGAAAGGATAAAAGGAGAAATCGATCTTGGTAGAATTAAAACTCGGCTACAAGTGCCACCACCACCACCACCACCACCACTGCTGCTTCTACTACAACCATTACTATAATTCTCATAACCACATCCATTACACAGCCACTTCTACTACACTAGAACCACCACCAACACCAACACCACTACTACTACTACTACTACTACTACTACTACTACTACTACTACTTCTGCTGCTACTGCTGCAGCTACTGTTGTTATTGCTGCTGTTGCTGCTACTAATACTAACACCTCCACTGACACGACTACAACTAATACGATTAACGCTACCACAAGCACTGCTGCCACCACTGCTTCTGCTTCAACCACTACAACGATTCTTGTTATCACAACAACCATAAACACTACTACTACTACTACTACTACTACTACTACTACTACTACTACTACCATAACCATTACTACTACAACTGCTACAACTACTACTACTACCACAGCAACACATACTACTACTACTACTACTA
>NC_068994.1:51258390-51261704 GCF_001194135.2 Octopus bimaculoides | reverse complement strand
ATATATATATATATATATATATATATATATATATACATATATATATAAAGGCATACTCATATATGACACATATTTAGATTTGTATGCGGGTGCATACGTATGTCTATGTACCAATCTACATGTGTGTTATGTAGGTAAATTAGTGTTGGAACAAGTACAGGTGTGTTGCAAGCCGGACCAACTTTTACGCGTCGGCTGTTGACTACCTGTTCAACCAGCCAATATTTGTCAATACTGAAATTCACAATATATATACATGTCTGAAACGTATAAAAGAATAAGAGAATTTTATGAGAAAGAGAGAGAGAGAGAGAGAGAGAGAGAGAGAGAGTCAGATATGTGCATGTATGTAAACCGACGTAAACTTCTCTCTTTTGCGGTTATATACACATGCTTATAAACGTACTCACAGATCCGGCATACATATATATTGCCTTTTTGCTACGTAAGGAACCGGGTGCGTGTCACGGACTCATCAGAATAGCAGGTCACTGGATCGCCCTAAATATACGAGACAGAGAGTCTGACAAACAGACAGACAGGCAGACAGATAGATAGACAAACACACACACACACACACACACACACACACACACACACACACACACACACACACACACACACACACACACACACACACGTTATCACTTTACTACCCCTACTAACATCCCCAGCATCTCTACTGGAACTTAACACAAATACCAATATTACTAATACTACTAAAATTACTACTACTACTACTACTACTACTACTACTACTACTACTACTACTACTACTACTACTACTATGTTATAGTAGTACTACCACTACTACTGGTTCACTCGAGCTTCTTTTTAATTTCTACCTCCTTTTAATCATCTCAATTATCTTTCCAAACCACTACCCTTCCGCCCCTCCTCCTCCTCCTACTTTTTCGTTCTTGTCTGAATTTATTCTTTAAAAGATATTTTTACTATTGTATTTTTCAGTTCCAATTTCTTTCTTTTTTTTTTTAAAAAAAAACACATTTTCTCCTTTCAGTCTTTGTCCGTTTTATCCAACTTCGACTCGTATTTTCGTCATTCATTCAATCTATCATTCATAATTTCACCTCTTTCTATCAATCAAACTTCCTGTCTATCTACTTATCTATCTATCTATCGATATACTTATTTCTCAAGGCGGCGAGCTGGCAGAAACGTTAACACGCCGAGCGAAATGCTTAGCGGTAATTTGGCCAACCTTTATATTCTGAGATCAAATTCCGCCGAGGTCGACTTTGCCTTTCATCCTATGGAGGTCGATAAATTAAGTACCAGTTGCGTACTGGGGTCGATCTAATCGACTGGAACCCCCCTCCTCAAAAATTTCGAGCCTTGTGCCGAGAGTAAAAAAAATATACTTATTTCTCTCCCTCTCTATCTATCCTTCTGTCTGTTACCTCTCTATCTTTTTAGCTAGGTACACATCTATCGATATACCTAACTATTTATTTCCATATCTATCTATTTGACTATCTATCTGTCTATCTATTTACCTTTCTAGCTGTTTAGATATCTATCTATTTGACTATCTATCTGTGTATCTCTCTACCTCTCTATCTATTTATCTTTCTAGCTGTTTAGATATCTATCTGCTTGACTATCTATCTGTGTATCGCCCTACCTCTCTATCTATCTAACTTATTACCTATCTATTTACCTTTCTAACCGTTTAAATATCTAACAATTTTACTGTCTATCGTTCTGTCTCTCCCTCCCCAACTATATATCAATTTATCTACCTAGTCTACTTATATCCACATATATCTATACATATGTATATGCATATATATGTATACATATATATATATATATATCACATATAATACACACTTAAATACACAAACACTTATACACACACATACACACGTCCCTTCTTGTCCACTTTTTCTCCCTCTTCATAAATTCTTATAATATTCCTTTTTATCCACTTTGACATCTTTTTATTCTTCTCCTCAACCAATCACATTCTGTCACTTTCTTATATAGATTCGTTTTTTTCTTTCTTGTTTCACTTTCTTCCTCTTTTTTTCTCAGCCTCCTTCCCTCACACTCACTCTTTCTCTATATTGTGCTCTCTCTCTCTCTCTCTCTCTCTCTCTCTCTCTCTCCCTCATTCTTATTCTTATGCTATTTAATTCTACGTCTCGCCTCTTTAACTCTCCACTTCAATATTTCTTTTCTTATCCTCTCTTCCCTATT
Organism: Octopus bimaculoides; assembly: GCF_001194135.2. NCBI lineage: Eukaryota > Metazoa > Mollusca > Cephalopoda > Octopoda > Octopodidae > Octopus > Octopus bimaculoides. Next base: position 51,259,481 of record NC_068994.1, on the reverse strand, counting down.
TTAGTTCTTATCAGTTACACGCACGCGCACACGCTCTGTCTCTCTCTCTCTCTCTCTCTCTCTCTCTCTCTCTCTCCCTCGCTCTTTATCTCTCTTCCACTTTCTTTCCTTGTCTTTCTCTCTCCCTCTTCTCTCTCTTTCTCTCTCCATCTATTTATCTTTCTAGTTCTCCTTTTGATATTTTCTTTCACTAAGATCATCTCCCCGTCCTTTAAATCTTTTTTTCACTCTCTCCCTCTCTCTTACATTCTCACCGTCTCTCTCTCTCTCTCTCTCTCTCTCTCTTTCTCTCTTTCTCTCTCGCACACGGACGCACTCTCTGGTTGTCTGTCTCTCCACATCCATCTATTTATCTCTGCACCCCACCACCGCCTCGCACCATTACTCAGAGACCAGTCGCAGACCAGACGCTAAAACAAAACAACAAAACAAAACCCAAAGAAACGAGCAAACAAAAAAACCATCACCGCCAACACCAGCTCATGCACATCTAACTAACTCAAGCACCAACACTAACACCAGTACCAGCATCAGCCACCAGTAGACATCTATTACCAACCATTCACAATAAATAAACCAGCGAGCACGCAACGACCAACATCAACCATCAGTCACTAACTAAGCGCCAACACCAAACAAACAGCATCCAATCATACACAACAACAACAACAACAATGGTACCAACCGCTAACCTTTGAAAGAACCCACTAAAGCCACTGCAATCTCCCTTGTCTCTCCTCCGAAAACATTAAAAAAAAAAGTCTATCACCGTCATTAAGACCAACTTGGACCAAATACAATACACCTCAACTACGACCTGTTTACCTACGACCATTATTAAACAAAAGACAGCAAAAATAAATTCAAAAAGGATACCTTGCAACCACTAAGCAGTATACGTCTGCAGGAGAACCAAACCCACCCCTTATCCACCCACCCACCCACGTAATCAACCAATCAACCAATCAACCAACAACTATCAAAGGCACCAAACTACTTTCTATTATTAAGTCACACAAAGCAGAAAACTTACGCACGTCAAATCAGAACAGTTTGTAGTCGCGAGATGGATCTACACGGATTGTCCCATT
>NC_068994.1:51254461-51256362 GCF_001194135.2 Octopus bimaculoides | reverse complement strand
CTTCTTCTTCTTCTTCATTTTCTTCTTCTTCATTTTCTTCTTCTTCTTCTTCTTCTTCTTCTTCTTCTTCTTCTTCTTCTTCTTCTTCTTCTTCTTCTTCTTTCAGTGACGGTCATCCTGTCCTCTAGAATCGCTGCTTTTATTCGGACATAATGCCTGTGGGCAAACGATTATTCCGAGTGTCTTTGCCTTTTATTACAGCCAGCTAGGTGTGATTTAAAGATTTGGTGGCTATTTCTAGCAGAGTCAGCAACCATGGTGGTGCGGGACTACTTCACTGGCTCCTATCACTTTTCTGTGTTCATTCGTTCTTGGACGAGTTAACGCAGAAGCCTGTAAGTGATTGCTCGTCAGGCTAGAGATAGCAACTAAATCTTTCTGAAATGCACCCCAGCGTTTAAAATGACTTTAAGTATAGGTCTACTCAACCAGGACAGACCTGGTGTTACACAACAATGTTGTTCTATGGTCAAGTAATTCCATTCGTCCTCTTCCAATTATAATCATTACGTTTCTAAGTTCAAATGGTGCCTGGGTCGGTCCATTTGCCTTACATCTTCTCGGGGTCGATAAAATAAGTACCAGCTGAGTACAGGGGTCGATGCAAATGACTTACCCCCTCCCCTAAAATTTCAGGCCTTGTGCCTTTAGTTTAAAGGGTTATTATTATTATTATTATTATTATTATTATTATTATTATTATTATTACTATTATTAAGGCGGCTAGTTGGCAGAATCGTTAGCAAGCCGGACGAAATGCTTAGCTGCATTTCGTCCGCTTTTACGTTCTGCGTTCAAATTCTGCCGATGTCGAATTTGCCATTCATCCTTTCGAGGTTGATGAAATAAGTACCAGTTATGTACTGGGGTCGATGTAATCGATTAGCCTCCTCCACCCCCACCCAAATTTCAGGCCTTGTGCCTTTAGTAGAAAGGATTATTATTATTATTATTATTATTATTATTATTATTATTATTATTGGCCGGAGTTCAAATTCTACCGCTGTCGACTTCGCCTTTCATGCTTTCGCGGTTGGTAGCAGTAAATTACTGGGGTCGATATAATCGACCTGCTCCTCCCCTCAAAACTGCCTGTGTACCAAAATTAGAAAGAATTATTATGAAGGATAACATATACAAAGGTACATACAGTACAGTATGCTTTACATCGTATAATAATATCTTCATGAGTTCAATTCCTAACGAGAATTATTTTTTTTTTGCTTTTTATTTCATTAAATAATTATTATTCCATAAAACATAAAACACTACTCAAGCATTGAGATAGTTTCGGCGCAAAACACGGAATGGTTAAGATGTTGGTATCGCAATCACGAGGTCCTGGGTTCAATCCCACTGCTTGGCATCTTTCATAGCCTCGAATTCCCCACCACCACCACCACTACCACCACCACCAGCATACCTTTCGAGCGAAAGTGAGTAGAAAGAACCTTTACAGAAAGATACCAGTTCAGAGGATTTTACCTGTATGTCAAAAAATACACCTTTGTCACGCATTCTTATGTCACGTTGATTCTTTGGGAGATTTACATGGAGAGTACACGTGTCTGTCTATGGAATGAATACTCAACGATCTATTCATTAATTCAGGCTTTGGCTATTCAATCGATGGAACAACTGAATACTAATCGTCAAGTGAAAGGGATCCAGTAGCGCAGTTAAACAAACTATCCTAGCTCTAATCACCGCAACAGAAAAGCAGAGTGGCTGTGTGGTAAGTAGCTTGCTTACCAACCACATGGTTCCGGGTTCAGTCCCACTGCGTGGCACCTTGGGCAAGTGTCTTATACTATAGCCTCGGGCCGACCAAAGCCTTGTGAGTGGATTTGGTAGACGGAAACTGAAAGAAGCCCGTCGTATATAGGTATATATATATATAT
>NC_068994.1:51253865-51254347 GCF_001194135.2 Octopus bimaculoides | reverse complement strand
TGTGTGTGGTGTGTGTCTGTGTTTGTCCCCCCCCCACCATCGCTTGACAACCGATGCTGGTGTGTTTACGTCCCCGTAACTGAGCGGTTCGGCAAAAAGAGACCGATAGAATAAGTACTAGGCTTACAAAGAATAAGACCTGGGATCGATTTGTTCGACTAAAGGCGGTGCTCCAGCGTGGCCGCAGTCAAATGACTGAAACAAGTAAAAAGAGTATTAAAATTAGACATTTTTATTATCGAAATTATAAAGGTGGGTTTTATGACACGGTATAATCCTTTTTACCATAGGTACAAGACCTGCAATTTGGGGGAAAGGATTTTAGCCGATTACATTGACCCCACACTCAGTGCTTGACTGGTACTTAATTTATCGACCCTTAATGGCATTTCGTCGGTCTTTACATTCTGAGTTCAAATCCCACCGAGGTCGAATTTACCTTTCATCCTTTCAGTGTCAATAAATGCTAGTCAAGTACTGGG
>NC_068994.1:51250806-51253752 GCF_001194135.2 Octopus bimaculoides | reverse complement strand
ATTATTATTATTATTATTATTATTATTATTATTATTATTATTATTATTATTACTATTGAGTGAGAGAGCAGTGCATGCCATCAAAGTAACACTGGTATACAAATATACGAAACCCATTATACCCATCATGACAACTCGTCACAGCCATATGTGCACGACATGGTGACCTTATATCAAGATAAACAGCGCATGACCTCGCAACCGGTCGAGTGGCTCATCCTGCTCAAAAGGCCCCTGAATAAGTTTTGTTTAAGGATGTTGAAAGAAACACCCATGTTTTCAGTGGTGAATTATTCACACCCCAAAGAATTCCTCTCAACACATGGCTATGATGCTCTCCACTACCACATCTTCTGCTCGTGATCAGAGATGCACATATCGCCAGCCACTAAGGGACATGCTCAACTGGTTAAAGTCAAGCAGCTGACAAGCAATTCCAAGCAACTGACAAGGAAATCTGAGGTATTAAGCAGAATATTTGTTGTAGCCCAGCTTTTATACCCAAGAAAAAACATGTACATTATAGCACTTCCAATCAGTTAAAATCAGAAGCCATAAGAGCCACTTCTTGGTACTGTGTAACGGGAATTATTATTGTTATTGTTATTATCATAATTAAGGCGGCGAGCTGATAGAATCGATAAAATAAGAACCTGTTGAACACTGAGGTCGGTGTAATCGATTAACACCCTCCCCCAAAATTTCAGGGCTTGTGCCTTCAGCAGAAAGGAATATTATTATTATTATTATTATTATTATTATTATTATTATTATTATTATTATTATTATTATTATTATTATTATTATTATTATTATTACCTAGGGTGATTATGGCGTTGGATTGACAGACCCGTTTGCTTTTCTTCCTTTCAAGATCGATAAAATGAAGTACCAGTCAAAATACTGAGATCGATGTTATCGAGTTTCTCGCTCCCCTCAAATGTCACTGACCTTGAGCCAAAAATTTGGGACAATTATGATTATTATCTGTATAAGAGCAATGAGGGCGATGAGCCAGTAGAATCATTCGAAGACCTTTAAAAATACATACTTTGCCGTATTCCTTTCGGTTCTGTACGTTCTGTGTTTGGGGTTGGTACAGATACCATACGATACAAATACTGGGATCTGTAGTATAGACTAATCTCCCTCCCCTCAAAACTGTTAGACTTGTACATACTTTTTATTATGTACAACTTTTTATTATGACTCCGTATAGTGAAAACGATGGGTCGGCAGAATCGTTAGGACGGCGAAAAAGAGTCTATCATGCAAGCCTTTACTTTCTGAGTTCAAATCCTGTTGAGGTCAACTTTAAACTCCGTTCAAACCCCGTTGAGGTCAACTCTCATGCCCTCGGAGTCAATAAAATAAAGTACCAATCAATTACTATGGTCGATGTAATTGACTAACCCAGTTCCCTCGAGGACTTGTGCCAAAATTAGAAACAATTATTTTTCAAGGTGGAGGATAAGCATCTCGGAGAAGTCTACTTTTCCTTTCATCCTTTCGAGTTCTAGAAGAATACAGAATGAGCCAAATATCAAAGCCAATGGAATCAACTAGCCCCTCCCCTTAGTGGTCATGTACCTAAATTAGGAACAATTATTCATATTATTAATTTCCGGTGAAAGGCACTGCCCTTCCATTACGACAAGCTAATTTATTCGAGATTTTAACTGTTTACTTCCATAGAACGCTGTCGTAGAGTAGCGCTGATGACCCTGGATTTCAGTTTCTAAAAGAGTAGCAGCAATGTGAATTGTTAGATCCTAATAAGATTTTTTGTTGTATATATACTTATTTGTGTGTGTGTGTGTGTGTGTGTGTGTGTGTGTGTTTGTCTGTGTGTAGAGGTAAGTAGTTAGGTGTATATGTATGCATGTATATGTGATTTGTTGATATATATATAGTGAAAATAGTTTTCCTATAATACATCGGAGTTTGAGTAACATGAAATGAATTCATCTTAAAAGAAAAATAATAATGACACATAATTATGGCGAAAACGGAATTACTCTGACTCTAAAATTTAAATCATATGATACATAATAAAATAAATATATACATATATTAGATATACTTTGTCCGGACACAAGCTCATGCTCCTGACACTGGCGGCAGTAAAATATCTGATTTGAAACTCTCATCAGCAAATAGTAAAAACAAAAAGAAGATAGATAGATAGATAGATAGATAGATAGATAGATAAATGTTGCTTGAAGGAAATTTTACACCAGTAAAGTTTATGATGAAACTGGTATTGTTATATTTTAAGAGGGTCATTCTGCAAACAGTCGGACACACTAATCGTAAACCTCTTCAGTTTTATGATTAATGAATCTATAAATCAATTAATTATTGATTACATCGACTTAAATGTTTTGTCACACAAGCGCACATCAATGGAATTTTCAATAAGTATCATTGAGAACTCCACAGTGCTGTAAAACAATATTTACGACAAATCAATCAAAATTTAAGTAAATAATAGATTGGTTTGGAATAAAAGTGCAGAAACGAATAAAGAATACGTGTGTTTATCGAACGATATGACCGTTTCAAAATACAATTTGTGTGTGTGTGAGAGTCTGTGTGTGTGTGTGTGTGTGTGTGTGTGTGTGTGTGTGTGTGTGTGTGTGTGTGTATACATATATATAGGCAAAACAATTTAAAATTACATTTATATGTATATATACTCAACTCACACATACATATGTACGTATTGATATGTATATACGTATATAGATATGTAGATATGTCTGAACATCTTTACATATATATGTGTGCGTGTGTGTATGTGTGTGTGTATGCACGTGTATGCATATAGTATTGTAGATATGCATTAAAAATATAGATATATAGATATTATAAATATATACAGATAATATACACACATACTTACATATGTGTGTGTGTACACACACACACGCATATATATATATA
>NC_068994.1:51248921-51250715 GCF_001194135.2 Octopus bimaculoides | reverse complement strand
CACACACACACACACTCGAAAACTCGACTCTGTCGGTCACGAAAGACCATGGGTGCACTTAAGAGGTTCCCCTCCGGGCACAAATCTGGACGGAGAGACGCCTCACCGGCTAATGCACAACCTAGGGTTGTTTTTTTTATGGATGCAGTCACCCATGCATACCAGCCTCCCCTCTCCACGCCACCAATGTTATCCAAAAGAAAAGCAAAGGCCGATACAGCTTGTCACCAGTGACGTAACAACTCATTTTTACAGCTGAGTGAACTGGAGCAATGTGAAATAAAGTGTCTTGCTCAAGAACATAACACGCAGCCTGGTCCAGGAATCGAACTCACAACCTCACAGTCGTAAGCTCAATGCTCGAATACACATGTATAAGTATGTGTATGTATTATCTGTATATATTTATAATATATATATATATATATATACATGTACATATATAGGTTCATAGACAGACAGATAGGTAGCTAGCTAGCTAGCTAGCTAGCTAGATAGATAGATAGATAGATAGATAGATAGATAGATAGATAGATAGATAGATAGATAGATAGATAGACACATACAAACATTGTTGTGTTTTGAAATGGTCATATCGTCCGATAAACACACATATTCGTTATTAGTTTCTGCACTTTTATTCTAAACCAATCAATTATTTATACGTCTCCATATACATATAGTGTCCAAAACACAATATAATCAACGAATCATATTGGAGCTATCTCCCATGTTGAGGGATTTTGAGAGTTTCAACAACCTTGGCATGAGTTTTGTTTATTAATCGCTTGAGTTGACTAAAGATTTTCAACTTAATACGTAGTATCTTTCACTTATTATTTTAATATTAATTATTATTTTAATATTAATTATTATTTTAATTATAATTATCATTTTCCTAAGATACCCATTTATGTATTTCTGGATAGTCAATTAATAAGATAGTTAATTTATACTTTTAGTAACCATTTCATTTTAATGGTAATTCTTAAAGACATATTTACAGGCGCGCACACAGGATATTCCACCCTCTTTTTTGGTGTTAAGAAGCTTACGTTTAGAAGTTAAAATCTGGAATAATTCTTCAACATAAATATTACAATGAGTATTTCCGATTCTTAAGGCGTAAGCACGGCTTATTATTTCCTGCTCTATGCTATACTTTTTATTCTTGTCCTTCAAGTCTCAAATAAATTTGCTAAGACTGATATAAGACGACTTATTTCTATTATTAAAGCTGTAGTGATGGTTAGCAATTCGTCTTTTAATATAATTTTCCGTTGAACCGATATAAAATAATTTTTACCTTCAGATTTCCCTTTACATCTATATACTACATTCACTATATACTACTCTCACAATCAATAATGAAAATTAGGAATAAATGTTTTTAATTACAATTAACTGTATCGGGAATATTGTTTAGGCCACCTAACGGCTCCTTTGTTTTTCAAAACATCAACACACGCATGCGCACAAATATATTAAATAATAATCTTTTCTACTATAGGCACAGGGCCTGAAATTTGATGGGAATGCCTTGTCGATTACATCGACTCCAGTGTTTCACTGGTACCTAATTTATCGACCCCGAAAGGATGAAGGGTAAAGTCGACCTCGGCGGAATTTGAGCTCAGAACGTAAAGACTGACAAAACGCCGCTGAGCATTTTGTCCGGCGTGCTAAAGGTTCTGCCAGCTCGCCGCCTTATGTTAAGTAATAATAAAACAAAATTACATATACACGACAGTTTTTTTAATACATTAGAATGCACATGCGCATATCTTAATTTAA
>NC_068994.1:51246721-51248107 GCF_001194135.2 Octopus bimaculoides | reverse complement strand
TATATATATATATATATATATATATATATATTCATGTAAGTATATGTTTATACGTACATGATTATACACCCACACGCACACCCACACTCATATATGTATTTATGTACATGTATGAATAAATAAATAAATAAATAAATATATAAACATGTTCGAATACTAACAGAATAGTCGACGGGGTATCCATATATACATAATACATATATATATATATATATCAGAATGTATATATATATTATGTACAAGCACGCATATATTTACGAGCGGAGACAAATAGCAAAGTTTACGAACATGTTAATAACTAACTCAACACAAACCTAAAAGCATGCAAGCACGTAGAAACGGATCGGGAGCGTGAAAGGAAGTCCCTGGTGAGGCATTATGCTAATAGCTAATAACGCCTGTAAAGTCAAATGCTTATGTGTCTTTACACCATCACATTGAGCAATTTTATTATGTCAGTATGTTTATGCATGGTTTTTCTGCATAAAGGTATGTGTATGTTTGTATATGCAAAAGCAAACTGTGCGCACACATTTTGCAGATGTGTGTGTGTGTGTGTGTGTGTGTGTGTACATACATATATGGAAAGAGAAACATACAAAGATACATACATACATACGTACATACATATATACATACATACATATATATATATACATACATAATCGATCTTCATCCTCTTCGGAACACACGTCTGGAGTAAACTAAAAACGAAATGTTTCCTACTGAAAATGCGCAAATTAGAAATTTGAGCATGACGTAAGTGTCTATATTAACAAAATACAAACGAAATAGCGGAATTTGGAATATTTCATTCAGGACAAATACATCGATATATGTTCGAGGGGGGGTGCGCTTAAAAGTTCCTGGTAAAAGAAAATACAGGAGGATCAAGTTAATTATGCTTTTATTCAAAATACTCCCTTTTCAGATTCACACTTATTGCAGTGGTCCTTCACTTTTTCTTAGTAAAAGAACTTCAGCCAGGCCTTTCGCGATACCCTTAAAGTCAGAAGCTTTGGAACACCCCTCGTATATATATATTGTATTGTCCTTTGTCATGCCTTGATGATCTTTCACCCAAGGTATTTTGAAATGCAAGATTATATATCTATATATGTTTGTAGTTTAAATTAGATGCGAAGTGAAACAATTGTAGGCGAAGATGTTAATTAATTAATAAATTAATTTGTATCCATTGGATCTCTCCGTTTTGAAATTAGTTATAATATTTGATATTTTATGATATTTTACAAAATATATTCATTGAAGAAATCTCATCAAAATACAATATATCAAACCAGTGTATCTTGGATATAAAATATCTCTATAAGAGGTCTAAATATCCTCATAGTCACTATCTATCTATCTATCTATCTATCTATC
>NC_068994.1:51245712-51246711 GCF_001194135.2 Octopus bimaculoides | reverse complement strand
TATGAGTAGCGACAGGGCAGTCACTTCTGAGTTTCGGCCAGCATAGTCTACATAGGTGTGTCAACTTCAGGTCTTGGAATTATTTTTAGGGATTCACAAACGAATGTAGATGGATGAAAAGGTTACTGCTATTGGTGTCTTTTTGGAAATTTGACCAATTCACTTTTGGGAACCTGGGGGCTATTGTTCAGAGTTCAGTCCGGTTGTAAAACCTTGTGATTAGATGTTTTATTGAGCTGAATCAGCTTTAGATCATATCGTTTTAGTATAGAAATGTGTTTATCTTGTGTTTTAAGATTCACATAAAGATATAAGTCGGTGGTAAGGTTAGTATGTCAGCAGCTTTCTCATTAGGAGTTAATTATTTTCATATTATTTAATTACGATTAGAAAATTTAATACAAGAGTTTGGGGGTGGCAAAGATAATGGGCTATGCTTTTATAAATATTTCTTTAATTCAGTTTCAAGAGCGGATATTAGTTATATTTGCATATAATTATAAATAAATTTTAAAATAAATAAATAAATAAATACACAAAAAGATTTCTAAACCAGGTTAGTCGTCTAACATCCTGACCCAAAGACCTGCAGATGACACCTGAATAGACACAGCGAATTACAAATTTCTATATGCATGACTGATTTCTGAACAATAAGATAAAATTAATCAATAACAATCTTTTATAATGTCTTCCCATCAGAATCTACTCAACAACCTACCCTAGAAAGCCAAGATGAACTTAGATGCACTAGCGTGCAATGAAAGCTAAGCAGGCCGAATTTTCGAAGTTACTGTCAACACAAGTCTTGTCAAGGAATAATAAATACGTACTCTACAAAAAGTATTGAGTAACCCTTCAGTTTAATGTAAAATTATTTTCATTATAATTTGACATAAAAGCAAACATAATATATATGTATATATGTATGTGTGTGTGTGTGTGTGTGTATGTGTATATATATATATATATATATATATATGTATATATATATATGCG
>NC_068994.1:51244404-51245149 GCF_001194135.2 Octopus bimaculoides | reverse complement strand
TGAGTAACAGCTTTTGTTGTATTTCTGCTACTTTTAAATAAAGCATATTACTCTACCTCTGGTATTTGAGTACTCTTTTTTCCACCTTGTTTCACATTTATGTGCTTACTCCGGTTTATGTATATATATATATATATACACCACACACGCAAAATATATTTATAAATATATGGATAGATAGATAGATAGATAGATAGATAGATAGATAGATAGATAGATAGATAGATACATACATACATACATACATACATCCTAAACTGCAGTTCTTTAAAGGATTTTGCTCCATAATTTCTCTTTAGAATTCTCAAAGTTTTGTAAAAGAATGCCCAGTTGCATCATCGATAACAATTCATCAACTACTTCAAAAAGCATCTTTATCTGGGCGTGACGAACTAATGTGGCAGGCCAATTAGGAGGGAACATTTAAGAGGATCCATTTATATCAATGTGAATGATATGGAGCTGAAAATACACACATGCACGCACACATACGCGCGCGCGTGCACACACACATACGCGTGCGCGTGCACACACACATACAACACACACATACAACACACACACACACATACACGCACACACACACACACACACACACACACACACACACACACACGAACACATACAGCACACAAATATATACGCATGCACATAAACATGGATAGATAACGATGTATAGATATATGAACGCGTAGATATATATATGTATATATAGATAGATAGATACATATATACATACATATAT
>NC_068994.1:51242749-51243838 GCF_001194135.2 Octopus bimaculoides | reverse complement strand
ATATATATATATATATATATATATATATATATAATGTGCACACAAATACACATACCCATATTAATCTGTTTATTCATTTATATCTATATGCATATGTGTGTATGTATATACATATATGTATATATGTATGTATATAAGTACACTCACACACACACACGTATGTAAAAACGCATCTTTAAAAGTCAGTAACTTTTCGGCTCAGTGGTACGTAGCATTCGTGTATAAAGCGGAACGAGTTTCGATTCGTTGAAGGATTCTGTCCAAGTTCTCGTGACTGAACGGTATATTTTCTTGATGCCCAACTTAAGCTTCATTTATATTTCAGCAACTTCATGTAAAAATATTAGTGACACACCTTAAAATTTCTTTGTTACGAATGAACCAAAACATCAATCTATCTATTTATCTATCTATCTATTTATCTATCTATCTATCTATCTATCTATTTCTACCTATCTATTTATATCTGTCTATTTATTTATCTATTTATTATGACTGCTAACTCCAAAAGTTTTCTTTTTATTCTCTATCTGTTTATTTCCTCGTGTTCATTTCTGTTGAAGAGCGTAGACTCGAAACGTAAAAGACTTTCTCACCTTCCCAAGCGTCAAAGTAATACATCTGCTTGTTGTTTACGTGAAACATCATCATGGCGTTACAATAATTTTGAAGAACATGTACCGATAACTCAAACTGGAAATTTGAAACGTCAGACACAGAGACCACTCTCTCTTCATCAGCTGCCAACTGAAGGTCATAGCGATTTTAGCTCTTTTATAACAGTGCCGAAATCTTTATGAGCTTGAAACAACGCTTGATGATGGAAGAAACATGCTTTTAATTATGTTATTCAATATACTCTTCGTTTAGATTTGTTGTCTGTGTTTAACATACACTTTATCACATACACATATACACACATACACACATTTATATGTATATTTGTGTGTGTGTGTGTGCGTGTGTGTGTGTGTGTGTGTGTGTGTGTGTGTGTGCATGTGTGTGTGTGTGCGCACAGCTATATACAAAAGTACATGCAAATTCGTTAAAGAATATTGACCCCATTCATATCGCTTTTTAAATATAAAT
>NC_068994.1:51238146-51242448 GCF_001194135.2 Octopus bimaculoides | reverse complement strand
ATATATATATACATATATATACATATATATGAATACATACACATATATATACATATATATATATATATATATATATGCATATATACCTACCTACCTATATATATATATATATATATATATACATACATACATACCTATATATATATACACATATATAGGTATGTATACCTACATATATATATATATATTGGGGAATGTATGTCTGTGTGTATTAGCACTAAATGCATTATATATATGTTTATATGCATACCAGTCATTCAGATGCGACACACACACCTATATACACACATATATATATGTATGTATGTATATATATATATACATATATATATATATATATATATATCAGTATACAAGTTGCTCCTCTATATTTAAACATGCGTATGTTTCTGCTCGCAATTGTATTGTATTTGCATCAATGTTAACACCTGAACCTATTATATGGAACAGCAGAAATAACAACAAGTACAATAAAAATCATAACCTTAGTAGCAGCAGCAGCAGCAGCAGCAGTAGCAGTAATAGCAGCGTTAACCATTGCAGGAATAGCAACACGAACGAAGACAAATGCAGCTGTGTTATTATCAAGTTTACCAACAATAGCAGCTAAGAAAATATTAATAGCAATAAAAAACATTAACGACAATAAAAGCTATACCAACAGCCGCTGCCCGTATAGGAGCAAGGACAACATGGACTATAATAAAATCTGTAAAAATAAGAACAACGAGATTCACGGCACGACAATGGCATAAACAAGAAGAAAGACAACAGCAGCAGTAGAACACATAACAGTAGCAAGAGCAAGAGAAGTAACAGCAACAACAACAAAAACCGTAGCATGAATGATACATGCAGAAGCAAAAAAAAAACAGCAACAATGTCATCAGAGACTGAAATAATGAGCAATCGTGGAAGTTTTCCTGTGATCTGTTGGTCTAGAAATAGCAGATCAAAGTCATACACTGTTAGTTTCGCATTCGGTAAAGCAGTTAGACGAAGATGATATGTAAAAGCGTTGGATGGTCGCGGTTGAAAGGCCTTTCTACATAAGCTTGCTTTCGTTGAGACTGATGGGTTGTTTATCTGGATATCAGCGAAATGAGCAACAGCGAGACGATAAGGACGGTGATGCCGACAGAAACAACAGTAAAAGTAACAGAACCAGCGACATTGGCAACAACATCAACAGCAGCCAGGGAGTAGAAACTGCAGCAACAACATCAACATCAACAACAAAAACAACAACAGCAGCAGCAGCAGCAATAACAGCAAATGAAGTGGAAAAGTAAAGCACTAGTATCTACAACAACAACGTCAACAACAGAAACAATGACAGCCATAGAGTGATAACAACGGCAACGACGACGATGACGGCGACAATAACAACAACAACAACAACAACAACAACAACAACAACAACAACAATGAGTTTTAAAACAATACTATTGATTTATGACTTCCAATTACATTTAATGATCGAACTAATTTTAGATTCTTAAAGTCATTTTACACAATATCATGTTACATATATGATAGAGTATCACGGTCTTATTGTTGTTGCTGTTGATCCAGAAAGTTGTTAGTGGTGGATAGGGAGACATGGCTTTGAGACTGAAATCTAGACATTGTCAATGATAGGGATCAATATTGAGGTTAATTCAATGTCGATTCCTAACTGAGCAACAATTTCTATCATCGACATCAGGTCAGAAATTCTAGGGTAAGTCTTCGTCTTACTGGACTGTACCGCCACTTGGTCTTACTGGTCTGAGACTGTACCACCACTTGGTCTTACTGGTCTGAGACTGTACCGCCACTTAGTACAGTCTCAGACTTGTGTTTCAATTGCTTTAGGCTCGATTTCATTGGCGTTCAGTTTTGCTTTGAGTTGATCGTTGTATCTTCAAAGAGGGCAACCTCCTGGTCTTTTTCCTGACGTGAGCTCACTGAATAAGACTTGGCGCGGGAACGTTGACTCTACCAATCTTGCTACATATCCTGACCATCGAAGACGATCATTCATGATCTGCCATTCGATGCTTTGACTGTCGGCTCTCTCCAGAACTTTGTAGTTGGTCAAATAGTGTCCCCGTTTGATGCTCAAGACTGAACGAAACTTTTGTTGGTGAAAACGTTCTAATTTTTGGATGTCACGACAATACAGACTCCATATAGCAAGGTTTCGCAGCCATACGGCAAGGTTGAAATGACAACGGTATTATAAACCATAATTTTCGTTGTTAACTTTAGATCTTTATCGCTGAAGATGCATTTGGTTAATTTTTTCAAATACCCCGTCCCGTGTCCAGTTCTAACTGTTGCCATAGTAAGGAAGCTAAAGCACGCAGATTAAAGCCGCCGCTTGGCACAGATTGACCTTGAACTCTGCTGTACATGCGCACTCAGTTTTAATGTTCTAGCTCACTTTCGTTGTTTACAGCAGTGCTTGCAAGGAAGGTGTGTAGCGTGTGATCGTCGCATTGGCCATGACAGAGAAAGTTGTAATGGCGATACCTGCTCAGAGGCCTACGCAAAGTTGCAGAAAGTGTGTAGAGAAAGAAAGAAAGAAAGAAGATAAGAAAGAAAGCAGACAAACAAGAAAGAAAGAAAGAAAGAAAGAAAGAAAGCAAACAAGGAAGAAAGAAAGGAAGGAAAGAAAGAAAAAGCTTAAATGATTTAGTCATTGATTGATTAAGTAATTGATTGATTGATTGATTAACTGATTAGTTTATTGATTGATTGATTGATTAATTGATTTATTGAAGGGATTAGTAAAATGTGCATCAAGGTATATCGTAACTGACATAATGAGCTTGAAGGTGAGAGACAGTATTTATTTACGAGTGTGCGAAAGCAAGAAAAAGAAGAGGAGAAAAATCGTAAGACTGGTTATGTAAGAGATTGTGTTTCGAAAGAATCACAAAGAATGAAGTAGAAATAGAAATGAGATGTTTATTGATGAGGAGGATGCGATACAACGAAAAGTTATTAAATGTTTATGAGAATGAAGTATTTGAAATATACTGTTTATTTCGAGAGAAGTGTAAAATCAGAGAAAAACAGTTTAAGATTTGTTTTTCTTTGTGTGCAGAAAAGTGTAAAAGAGATAGGAAAAGCATTAAAATATATAAGAGGTTTTAAATCACGGTAAATATAGAGGGAAAGAAAATGGGGGTGGGAGAGAGAAAATAGGGGAGAGGAATGGTAGCGAAGAAGAGTAAAAACGAGTTTGTGAAGAGTAGAGAGGGGAAGAAAGCCCAAGAAGAAAAGAAAAATGGTAAATATCGATAAGAGAACAGATTCGAACAAAATAGTAGAGAGAACGGGTGTTTATTATATATGTGTGTGTGTGTCTCTGTGTGTGTGTGTGTTTGTGTATATATCTTAACACACACACACACACACACATATATATTTATTGGTGAAGGCTGGTTTATGGGGTTTAAAAGTCTCGTTATAGATGTAAGCAACGGAACGAAACACTGCAAGTTATGCATAGCCGAACGTACGAGAATCCTAAAAGACCAGGGAAGATACTTAACTCGAACCAGGGGCCATACTTAAACTCCAAAACGGAAATTTCCAAGCCATGTTTGCACTCAGGAATTCTGCTACCGTTTTGAGAACCGCAAAATAGCGGCACAGCCGGAAGTCGATAGCTAATGGGAGAGGGAGATAATCCCCTATCGTTTACTCTCACAGCCGAATAATGGCAGCACTGCCGGTAGCCGATTGTCGATAGCCATTAGCAAAGGGAGAAAATCCCCTTGTTTACATCTATAACGAGACTTTCCCCTTCATTTTTTTAGTGAGGTCTTAGGCCAACAGGACTTGGAGTTTGACGATACACCATAAAGTTAAACCCTTTATGGCCGCGAAACCCAGGGTAACCCCATAAACCGGCCTTCACCAATAAATAAATATAGACTACTCTACTTCTCAGAGTGTGCTTCTTCTCCGGATTTATGTTTTTCTAAAAATGATATATATATGAAGTGATGGTTTGTTGCCAACTTAATATGGCAGTCCCAGGAAAGGGAAGAATGCTACTGCTATTTAACTCCAAGAAACACCGTTTCTTATTGGCTACGTGACACAAGCGTTCTGCGTCCTGAAGTTTTCAAACAGGGGAGATACGCAGCTCCACCCAACAAAGCCAGCATCCAGAGACTAGTTCCACGGTAGTTGCCCTTCAACAGTATGGACTAGCTTGGCTTTACTAGCTGTCGGTGCTAAATGGCTGTTGAAAATTTATAGAACTTCAAGTGAAATAAATTCACTGATCTACATATATATATA
>NC_068994.1:51237196-51237580 GCF_001194135.2 Octopus bimaculoides | reverse complement strand
TAGTATATATATATATATATATATATATATATATATATTATATATAGTTTTTGGAGTGATGTACAGATATTGTGTATTTAGAGTAATTAGGTAGTCAGAATGTTGGATGATTATATCCATTTTATTTATTTACATCTTATTTACATTTTTAGCGCTTTGTTCCGTTATCCGATAACAGAAGAATGCGCTAAAAATGTAAATAAGATGTAAATAACTAACAAAAAATATATATATAATCGACCAACATTCTGACTACCTTATTATTCTACTACATATATATGTGTGTGTGTATACATGTATAATGTATATATACATATGTATATGCGAATATATATATATATATATATATATATATATATATATAGAGAGAGAGAGAGAGAGAGA
>NC_068994.1:51233525-51234184 GCF_001194135.2 Octopus bimaculoides | reverse complement strand
CCAAGTGAAAGCGCGTGCTATCGCTCAATGAAAATTTTGTCTTTCAACCGTTAAGTTTGTTTGCGTTTGTATTGAAAGAATTTAAGTGAAATATTCAATAATGAAAGCATTTGAAAGATGGAAGAATTCGATAGATAAACTATTCAAAATCCCGTATTGTCTTCGATACTGTACCTTTGTTATGATGAGTGTGTGTGTGTGTATATATTTGTGTATGCCTGTGTGTATCTGTGTATGCCTGTATGTATGTGTGTATGTATATATATATATATGCATGTATATATTATCTTTTATACGTGTGTGTGTGTGTGTGTGTGTGTGTGTGTGTGTGTGTGTGTGTTGTACGAATATATATTCTCGTCTGCCATTTCTTCTTTACGCGTGGCATGATAAAAAACGAACAGTACACTTTATAATGTGTTTCTGTAATAACCGTCGTTCTAAAGCTGCAAATAAATGTTTTAAGATATTTGCCCCACCCCCACCCAAATACTTATTCTGACGCTATTCTTTTGCATGTTTTTTTTTTGATATGTGCTTTTTAAAGGCCGTCTTTCACAATTACCCCTAATTTATTTAAAAACGCGGAGAGCCGAGTGTTCGGTTTGTCAAACTTTTGATATGGTTATATCTAAGTCATTTGAAATTCCCCTTCGCAC
>NC_068994.1:51232347-51233209 GCF_001194135.2 Octopus bimaculoides | reverse complement strand
TATATATATAAAACTCTTCTGTTTTCATAATATCGAGGTCTCGTTCTTTTGTTGTCATTTTATTATTATTATTAATATAGCACAGATGAGCAAAGCTTCACTACAGCTGTTTCAGACACGCTCTTTGTTGACGAACAAATCGATTGCATCATGAAACATTTATCGATCTATGTTATCGATCTATTTGTACTCCACCACACTCGAAACCTTCCGTGTTGGATCTTGAGCATACATTGGACCGTAGAATACGTGCCGGAGTATAATCCTGTGTGGCTTTACGCATACTTTGTATATTTGCTCCTTATTTGTGAATATATGCTTAACAGGAAAGATAAATCTGTATTTTCTTTAGTAAGTACGTAACTGTTTGCAGACACTGTTAGTGCACAGATATGCCAGACCCGGTTCTACGTTGGTTTCCGCTGGATCCTGAAAATTTTTTATTATATATATATATATATAGGCGTAGGAGTGGCTGTGTGGTAAGTAGCTTGCTTACCAACCACATGGTTCCGGGTATATTCCCACTGCGAGGCACCTTGGGCAAGTGTCTTCTACTATAGCCTCGGGCCGACCAAAGCCTTGTGAGTGGAGTTTGTAGACAGAAACTGAAAGAAGCCTGTCGTAGATATGTATATATATGTATGTATGTGTGTATGTGTGTTTGTGTGTCTGTGTTTGTCCCTCCAACATCGCTCGACAACCGATGCTGGTGTGTTTATGTCCCCGTAACTTAGCAGCTCGGCAAAAGTGACTCGATAGAATAAGTACTAGGCTTACAAAGAATAAGTCCTGGGGTCGATTTGTGTGACTAAAGGCGGTGCTCCAGCATGGCCACAGTCAAATGACTGAAACAAGTAAA
>NC_068994.1:51231252-51232337 GCF_001194135.2 Octopus bimaculoides | reverse complement strand
ATACATACATTCATACACACATACATACATGCATACATATTCTCTCTGCAGAACTTGACCTCTTGTTGTACCTGTTATTGCCCTTTGCTAGCGAGAGATCTTAAATGACTTTTGATCCCTGAAAAGCGTTTGAAGAGCTGATCTCATATATTTCAGCAATATCTTATTTCAGCATTGGATATATGTCGCGTTGTCGTTGATGTTTCGGCTTATTGTTTGTTGTATATTTATTTCTTTCACGTTATTATTCGAGGAGATTATACTTTGGTCATTGGTTTGGACTAGAAAACAGCATCTTAGTTTCCATGGCAACTCTAAAGTACATCGTGTTCATATTTGCCGATGGAGTTGTTAAATACTACGAGTAGCGATCTCACGTTTTATTGCATTATCAGTAGGGTAATGCAATATATGTGAATTTGCCTCTTGTATTACAGATAAGTACCGATATACACTGGGAAACAGAAAGAAGCTTTCTGCCTAGTCTCTATTTCTGTAAGCGAGAGGGTGGGGAGAAGCATAGGGAGAGAGAGAAGATAGAGAAAGAGAGATGGACATATAACTGGAGATAAAAAAAGATTATTTCATATATGTGTGTGTGTGTATACGTTTGTATTATATGTATTTATGTACATACAACATATATGTGTGTGTGTGTGTGTGCGTGTGTGTGTGTATACATCATACATCTATAAACACACACACAAGTACTTGTTTCTACGTAAACATATATATTTGCGTTTATGTATACGCAAATATATATCGATATATATTTATATAAAGATATATATACATGCATATGTATATATATATATATATATATATATATATATATACATATGCATATTTATATTCACACATATACCTGTATATATATATATATATATATATATATATTTATATTTTTTATATGTAAAAATGTAAATTATATGTGCATTTATATATATGTATATGTGTATGTATATGTATCCATAAATATATGTGTACGTAAATATATATTATATATGCATACCTGTGTGTGCGTGTGTGTGTGCGTGTGTGTGTGTGCGTGTGTGTGTGTGTGTGTGTGTGTGTGTGTGTGTGTG
>NC_068994.1:51228131-51230623 GCF_001194135.2 Octopus bimaculoides | reverse complement strand
CACATCACCCGTAGTCAGCATCATCGTCGTCGTCGTCGTCGTCGTCGTCGTCGTCGTCGTCGTCGTCGTCGTCGTCGTCATCGTCATCATTATCATCATCACCATTACCATCATCATCTTTACTACCACCACCATCACCACCACCACCATTGTTATCATCATCACGATCAACTTCCTCCTATTCCACATCATCATCATCATCATCATCATCATCATCACCATAGTAATCATCATCGTAATCATCATCATAGTCATTATCATCATCACCATCATCATCCACATCATCATCCACATCATCCGCACCATCGTAATGCCCGTCGCCATCGTCTTTACCGACATCAATAGCATCATCTTAATCACCAGCATTATCAGCAGCAGTTAGCAACATCATAAAATAGCGACTGAAGAATCATGAAAGAACGAAGGTAATAATTAGAAGCAACGGAAGCCAGAAAGAGACAATAAACATATTAAAGCGAAAGGAAGTTTAACAATTCAACACAGCACACACACGCACACATACACACTTACTAACTCACACGCACACACACTCTCTCTCTCTCGCATACACATACAGACACACACACATACAGATACACACAAATACGAATTCACTTTTACAGACGTTCAATTAGACAACTTAGCTGGTATGCATGTCTATATAAACACACACGTTTCATACCTCTCTCTCTCTCTATCTCTCTTTCTGTGTATATCTATATAAATATCAGTCAAACAACGTATAGTAAATAAACAAACGAACGGCAAACAGACACAGAAGGTCAAGTTGAAAGACGTGCTAAATGCACAGACGAACGGAAAACAAAGGTCAGCAACTCCTCGTCAGTTATGGGCAAGAGTGTAAAACGCAATTTCGTGCCATAATCGATAATATTGCTTCCACTCTGGTGTCAACCGGCAAGAAACTTGCCGGGAATGAGACCAAAACATAACAAAATGAGACGGACAAACAATAAATGGATGAACAAGCAATGTGGAAATGGATATACGAAACTGGATAAAAGTAATTCCAGACGAGACCGTTACTGGACGGACAAGGGATAAGGAACGAAATGTGTGTGTGTGTGTGTGTGTGTGTGTGTGTGTGTGTGTGTGCAAACCGCAGCTATAATATGTCGGAATGGCACTCAACTCTGGGTACACCCACAGTTCCTTATAGCCAAAAAGACTATATGTTAATGAAGGTGTTTACATAACTCTTGTTGTTTTGCAATTCATTTAGCAATTAAGACTATTCCCACTTCCCACCTTGTGCTTATCTTATTTTTTTTTCTACTTCATTGAGACGCAATCATCTCGGCTTTTTGTATATTCAGAACAAAATTTCTGTGTCATTTGAGAGGGATTTGGGTGTTATTTCTAGTGGGTCTAAACAACCCTGTAGATATTCCATTATTCGTTCGTTGCTCTACTGATCTTTTGATTTCCAAATATATTTTGAAACTGCAGTGGTGTGTACTTGTGACAGTGATTGTGGAATGAATTGCTGTGTTGGGTCAGGCACCTTTTTGAATGAACGATCGTTGAGCCAATTTATATTTCTTTTTCTTTTTTGTTTTTTTTTTGTAGCAGCAGCGGAGACATCGGTACGGTCACGAGTGCCTTTGTCCAAGGCATTTCTCTTGTAAGAACAACATTCCATATTATGACAATTAAATGGTTCTTAATTAGATGACGTAATTTTTAAGTTTGTGACTGTAAATGATTCTTGATAAGCTCAGTATGCAACTATAGTTCACTTTTATAGTATTCCTATTAAATAATTGACAGAATTTCTATTGATTCAGAAAACATTCTGTTAAATAGGAAGAGAAATGTCCTGCAAAGCTGGTTGTTATCTCACTGTGATATGATGACATTGATGATAAAATTTTGAATAGATTAACTAATAGGATTTCAGATTCTCCTAATGCTAATTAAATCTAAATTTAATTATTTCTATACGTTGAAGCTCTTAGCTTTTAAACTATTCTTAATTCAATTCATGGGATCGGTTGTTATTAGCAAACATGGAAGTGATTTCGATTACTTTGCAATGCATATGTATATACATATAAGTATAAGTATATAAGCATAAGTATATACATATAAAATTCTCTATTATAGAATGTTCTCTTCCATATAAATTCTCTCATATGTAATGTTTTTTTTTATGTCCTTTTTGGCCTGCGAACGCTTTATTCAGTGACGAATTATATTCTTTTACTTGTTATCTTTTACTTGTTTCAGTCATTGGACTGCGGCCATTTTGGGGTACTGCCTCGAAGGATTTTAGTCGAACGAACTGACTACAGTATTTATTACTTTAAAGCCTTGTACTTATTCTAACAGTTTCTCTTGCCGACCGCTAAGTTACGGGGGTGTACACAAATCAACAGCGGTTGGCAAGCGGTGGTGGTGCGCAAGCAAACACACACACACACACACACACACACACACACACACATGTATATATATATAAATATATATAT
>NC_068994.1:51226271-51227055 GCF_001194135.2 Octopus bimaculoides | reverse complement strand
ATATATATATATATATATATATATATATATATATACATATATATATATATATATTAAACTAGTCTGTAGATGCCAGACCAGCAAGGGGAAGCGGCTGACCTCCCCTGTTCGAAGGTTTTAATGGACACAGGCCTCTTGAAGTTAATCAACGGCAGCATTCGTCCTATTTTTCTGAACTGCCATGCTAGCTTGGCGATAACTATTAATATCCAGTACCACTGCTGTAGTCTCATTTAGAGACACTTAGAAATATTAATATTTCTATATATATATACACACACACACATATATATCTAGATATTAATATGACATTTATATGTATATGTGTGTGTGTGTGTTTGTATTTTATTGGTTAGAGGCAGGTGTTTTCTATATAAAATGCACTTTGAAGTGCTCGAGTGATTTGAACTTGAGCCGGAAGAGGAGTAAATGTGAGGACAAGTAAGATACGCAAGTCGATTATACGCACACACATACACACACTCACACACACACACACTCACACATATATATTATATCTACTCCAGGCACAAAGCCTTGAAAATTTTGGGGAAGGGGGTTAGTCGATTATACCGATCCCAGTGCATAACTGGTATTTGTTTCGTCGGTCCTGACAGGATGAAAGCTAAAGTCGACCTCGGAGGAATTTGAACTCAGGATGTAGCGACGGGCGACATGCCGTCATGCATTCCGTCCAGCGTGCTAACAATTCCGCCACCTCGCCGTCTTTATATTACGTGTGTGTGTGTGTGTGTGTGTGAGTGTGTGTGTGTGTGTGTGTGTG
>NC_068994.1:51222404-51225258 GCF_001194135.2 Octopus bimaculoides | reverse complement strand
TATATATATATATATATATATATATATATATGTATGTATGTAAGTATGTATACATGCGAACGGATAACACAAATTCGTGAAGCGTTCCATATTTTACGTATATGTTCTTGTATGTGCATGTGACTGTTTCCCAAAAGCATCATCTGTCGGTCAATGTCTGCAATGGTTTACGGCGTCAACATTTCTTAACGGATACATTATTACTGAAAGAATTCCTTAAGTCTTCCTCTTTATTCCTTCACTGGTTCCATCCATTGGACTGTGTCCGTGCTGGAACACTACTTGCGATTTATTTTAGATTTACTTTCCAGGTATTTTAATCCATCTTTTGTAATACTCATAGAAGTGCGACTTTAAATTGTTTAGCTTCACCGCATAATCTCGTATAACACTTCTTTAATGACAATTCTTTACACATCGTTATCTTCCATAAATATCACTATTTTATCTTGTCTAAATAACACCCTTTATTACGTACAGCATCACCCTTTTGTACAGCAGCCTCTATAGTATGTTTAGTTTATCTTACAGCATCTATCTAATTGTTTTCTAATACCTCTTCTCTGTTTTGTTTAGAAACACTCCTTTATTGAGACAATTAACACGTTTGTTTATCTTGTCCAGAAATATTTTTATATCTACCTCATAACACTCCTTTATCTTGTCTAATAACATACGTTATCACGTATAGTTCACTATTTATCTTGTATAGTACCTTTGTATAGTATCTTATTTGATCTAATAATAACTCTTTGTTGTCTCTGATAATATTTCTGCCTTGTTACAGAACTTTATCTCGTACAGAGTAACTCTTCTGTTTATCGTGTCAAGAAATACTTTCTCATCTCGCCTAATAACACTCCTCTATCACATACTATTTGTCCTGGATTGTTTCTTTATTTATCTAGTAATATTTCTTTATATATAACACTTAATATAAAACACTTTATATAATAACACTTTCTTTCTATCTTGTCTATTAACGCTTCTGTTTACCTTGTATGGCAGCACTCTCTTATTTCGTAAGTTTCTGTTTATCTTTTCCAGAAACACTACAAATTGCTTAAAAACACTCTTTTATTTTTGTCTAACAACATTTTATCATTATTTATCATTCATAAGGCGGCAAGCTGACAGAATCGTTAGCACGCTGGACGAAATGCTTAGTGGTATTTCGCCCGTTGCTACGTTCTGTGTTCAAATTCCACCGAGGTCAACTTTGCCTTTCATCCTTTCGGAGTTGATAAAATGAGTACCGGATGTAATCGACAAATTTTCAAGCTGCCCTTGTGGCAAAAATTTGAAATAATTATTTGTCGTTCATAGTAACACCTGTATAGTAACACCTTCTATACTTACATCTCTAACCTACCAAGTAAAACCATTTTTCTATCTTGTCTAACAATACTCTTTATCTTGTATTCTAACACTGACTCCTTTACCTTGTCTAGTAACACTATTTATAGAAGGTGAAGTAGTGACGGAAACCAAAAGATCTCTTGCTAATATACTCATAATTCTAAGTTCAAATCTCTCTGAAATTGAATTTTTATTTCATCGTACCTCAGATTTTTAACACAAGTATCAGCAATTTATTGACGTGATTCAATTTACTTTTCACCTCCTATAAGTAATTCCTGCCGTTTACTTTCTCCTGAATGTCAATATCGTTATTACCTTTAATTGTATATCGTCTGTTGTATATCTCCCATTATATTCTATAGTATAATGGTAATGATATTAAGGGGACACATGGGAATAAGTTGTCGAGCTACTAACGATGGACGTGGAAAATAAAAACAAAAGTCGGGAATCACAATTTCAGACACTCAGTAAAACTAGGTTTGTGTACTGTATGCAATGATGGTAATTTATTGCCAAAATTAATGACTTGTAGTTAATTAGACTTTTGCAGTCCTTCATTTACTTTGATCTTAGACATTCAGACAGTCAAAAATATTTTCAATCAAATTATATCTCTAACAACAAAATTATATCTCTTAATCACTTGATTTTACTCCTTCACTATCGACCTACTAATCGTTGTACATGGCCTATTTTATCCTCGTTCTTATCTATCTATTTATCTATTTATCTATCTGTCTATATAATGAAGCGGTGGTTCCTTAGCTAAGCAGCATCCGGAAACTACGCTGGAACACATCGCACACTAGTATCAGAGGACGACAGGGATGGCATTTTTGTTCAAACCAGGGAATGTATGGGAGCAGTTGAGAGAAGATGAGTGTGAAAGACCCTCTCAAATTTGACTAAACAGTTCCATTTGTCATACAGGTATCATCTGGATTTTCAAGAATTTTCATTAAGTTAGTCAATAGGCTTAGCCTAAGCTGTCCATAGTTATGTGTTGTTGGTGATACGCCCAACAAATCGGAGTATGTTAGAAACCATTATTATAAGTATGTATCATCATCATCGTCGTCGTCGTCGTCATCATCGTTTTCCTCGTTATCGTCATTCTCCTCTTCATCCTCATCAACATCCTCATCAACATCCTCATCAACATCCTCATCGTTATCATCGTCGTCGTCGTCATTGTTGATGGAGGAGCAAAAATGACCCTAGCAGAATTCGAACCAAGAAGAAAGACGTCTGCAAAACATTATACAGTTCGACATTCTATTCGAAGTTCCCACAACTCGGCCAATTCGCTGCCTTGGTGTTATTACTATCCCTAATGGTACCAGAGAGAGTAGTGAAGTGCCGGCTCAACATAGAAGAGGACAAGACAACATTTTGCATCTAATTAGGCCTCATCTAAATTCTGAATTTAAATCCAGCCGTAGACTCACATTTAAGCATTGCACCAATGTGTGTGTGTGTGTGTGTGTGT
>NC_068994.1:51220866-51221228 GCF_001194135.2 Octopus bimaculoides | reverse complement strand
ATATATATATATATACATACATACATACATATAAATATATGCACATGCATTCATACATACAACCTTACATCATACACCGATGCATACATACACTCATACATACATACATACACTCATACATACATACACACACGCATACATACATACATACAGATGTTTAATAACGATCGTTTTAGTATCATTCAGCTCCATCTTCTTTTTCCTGTTATATAAATAATTCCTTCATTATATTTTTTTCTCCAGTTCTCATTAGTTATTTCATTCTGTTATATAAATATCCCTATTGTTTCGCCGCTTTTGTATTTAATTAGATTTTTATCTTTCACACACACACACACACACACACACACACACACACACAC
>NC_068994.1:51215975-51220474 GCF_001194135.2 Octopus bimaculoides | reverse complement strand
ATATATATATATATATATAAATATATTGATACAGATTTGTAATATGCTTATATACTTTGCCATGTACAATTATATTTTAAAGATGTCTATTATATTTTATTGCATTTTTAATTATTGTTCACATTGAATATGCAGTATATTTATTTTTGTGATTATCTCCAAAACACTATGTGTGCGTGCGTGTGTACAGGGAGAGAGAGAGGTGGGGGACATGTAAGTGATAAAAGATAAAATGTATACATACATGTGTGATATCTATTGTTTAGATTATATACATATTCATAGATAGATAGATAGAATTACGCGCACAAACATACGCACGCAGATACGTACACATGTATGTATGTATGTATTATTATATTAAACATTTTAAGTTATCTTATATAAAATAATCATATTTCTTTAATATTTTATATAGCTCACTTTAAATTTACATGTATGTATGTGTATATATCTGAGTGTGTTTCTCAGGTATGCCTGTGTCGTTAAGAAGTTCACTTTAAAACCGTGTGGTGTGGAGTTCAATCTCCCTGCGTGGTACCTGGGGCAATATTTGTTTGTTTGTTTTTTTTTCTGTTATAGTTCCAGCTGACCAGTTCCTTGTTCATGAATTTAGCAAACAGAAACTGTGCGGATGCCCGTCGTACACATGCGTATATATGCTCGTGTGTGCACACATGTATGTATGCATACTCGCGATTATACAACCGGTGCTTCCAGTAACCTAGCAGTTCGGCAAATTGTTTGATAGAATAAATATTGGGCTTCATTTGGTCGACCAAACCCTTCAAGGAGGTGCTCCAGAATGGCCGTAGTCCAGTGCCTGAAACAAGTAAAGGGATAAAAGTGTATATTTTTACGAATATTTCGTTAATATATTTTATTTCTAATTCTTTTTTTTTTTACATTGTTTTATATATTTGCAGTACGTTATATTTTCTTTTAGGCGCAGGAGTGGCTGTGTGGTAAGTAGCTTGCCTCCGAACCACATGGTTCCGGGTTCAGTCTCACTGCGTGGCACCTTGGGCAAGTGTCTTCTGCTATAGACTTGCGCCGACCAAAGCCTTGTGAGTGGATTTGGTAGACGGAAACTGAAAGAAGCCCATCGTATATATATATATATATATATATATATATATATATACATATATACATGTGTGTGTGTGTGTTTGTGTTTACGAATCCGTAACTTAGCAGTTCGGCAAAAGTACCGATAGAATAAGTACTAGACTCACAAAGAATAAGTCCTGGGGTCGATTTGCTCGACTACAGGCAGTGCTCCAGCGTGGCCGCAGTCAAATGACTGAAACAAATAAAAGAATAGAAGAATATATAATATATTATATTTAACATATTTTATTATAGAATAGTTAAGATTATTAATAGCTCTGTTATACATTTTATATTACTATTATAATTGGCATTTATATATCTTTTATATTTTATATTTATGCATTATATTATATTACAGTTCATAATATAATGACTCTATTGTATTATATATTATCGCAGAAAAATTTTATACCCACACACATACGTATATATATATATGTATGTATATATAAATTGACATCCGTACATATATATATATTATTTATAAATAAATACACACAAATACATTTACATTCACAGATGTATATTGAATATATTTTGTCGTTTTTGTAACCCATTCTGTTTTATTGATTTCGTCCTTTTCTTTTTTGTTTTTATGTTTTTTTTTCGCGTTTCAATCATTATTCGAGTCCTACACATCTAAAAAGATTTATAATTACAATTATTGGTGTCTTTGTTGTTGTTGCAACTATAAGATGTAGGAATTATTATCACCGTTGTTATTGTTCTTTTGTTGTTGTTGTTGTTGTTTACAATGAAAGAACGTCTTTAACAGAGCTCTAGAGAAGTATTGGAATTTACCACGTTTTTATCAAATGGAAACAAATATTGTTATTTTGGATTATTTTTGTCGACAGATGGCTTTCGAATATTCGAAAGTCCACTCCATTAATCTACGGTTGAAAAAAAAATAAAGGTTCATTCTTGGACAGTTTTATTCTTTTGTAGTTTTGTAATCATTGTTCTCTAGTAATTCATTTTAAATTCTTTTTCGGAAAGCGGGAAGATGAGCTAGCTGCAATTAAGATAGCAACAGATACGCCTCCAAAGAAAATTCTGGAAACAAACACTGTTTGAACCTTGTGTTTAAGTAAGAACACATTATTTTAATTGATAAAGTGTTTTATTCATAGCAACGGAACAGATAAACTCTCATTGCCCCTCCTTTATTAAAGTCTGCAACGTAGGCCTCTTTTGCAAAGAAGAGAAAGTCAGCCGAGTTCATCAGGTGGCAGCCGAAACCATCCCACACGTCATGGTATTTACTCGAAATAATTCCACACATCAACAACGGCTGAAAACTGAATTATAGTGTGAGGAGCTTTATTTCGGCGCCCTCTGTATCTTGTTTTCGCATTGAGCTCTGTTTTCGGTATTAGTCTAACTCGTCTAAAGTATTTTCTTATCTTCTCTTTCATCTGTGTGTGTTGTATCGTATCTAGTTCATTGATTCCTAAGC
The DNA here is from genome assembly GCF_001194135.2 of Octopus bimaculoides. Taxonomy (NCBI): domain Eukaryota; kingdom Metazoa; phylum Mollusca; class Cephalopoda; order Octopoda; family Octopodidae; genus Octopus; species Octopus bimaculoides. The sequence continues at coordinate 51,217,902 of NC_068994.1, read as the reverse complement.
ATTTGTATATTTGGTTTTGGTCTAATTCTCTTATTTCATTTGCTTTGTCTCGTGTGATGTAACTACTCTTAACCAGTTTTCCTCTTTTCGAGGTTGCTTTCGCACATTTTTCTAAGCCAAATTTCATATTTATTTCTTTGATAAATCCATTTACTGTCTGTAGTAATGTTTGTAGCTATTTATCATTTGTAGCGTACAAGTTTAGATCATCCATATATAAGAGGTGGCTGACTGTTTTGCCACATCCACTTCTGTTTAGCATGTCAGATAAAGGTGTCAGTACAAAGCAGAAAAGGAGTGGAGAGTGTGTCTCCCTGGAATATTACTCTTCTAATGGGGATGATTACTATTATCCATTATTATTATTATTAATATTATTATTAAACCAGTAAAAGAACAAAAAATGTAAATCTAATTCGAATTTCATGTTTATATTACGGTAATTCCTTCAACTAAGAACGCTGTTCATTGCCTAAAGTCATTAATTCTAAATTTCTATAACTATTATTCCTAGTCTGTCTCTTTCTATTTATCGATCTTTATCCGTTTTGACATTGATTGCTCTTCTAGAATTTTTAAGGTTGGTCATGACACACTTCTCATTCATCTTCATACACAAGTTAATATCGTTATTGAATTAAGGCGGTGAGCTAGCAGAAACGTTAGCACGCCGGGCGAAATGTTTAGCGGTATTTCGTCTGTCTTTACATTCTGAATTCAAATTCTGCCAAAGTCGACTTTGCCTTTCATCCTTTCGGGGTCGATAAATTAAGTACCAGTTACGTACTGGGGTCGATCTAATCGACTGGCCCTCACCCCCAATATTTCGGGCCTTATACTTAGAGTAGAAAAGAATATCTTTATTGAATTCCATAACCTGATTGGAATAAAACGTATAGCTGGTGGCACACATATTTTATTAAGAAGTAGACATAATCTACTTCAGCGGACCCCAGCATTTTTGTCCATCGCGGACCGGTTTAATTCAAGGAAAACTTCCCACGGACCAAGCGCGAGTGTGAATATACTGTCTTTCTGCTTGTGCTTGTTTTCCCTCCGCACTGCTTGACAACAGGTGCTGGTTTGTTTGCGTCCCCGTAACTTAGCGCCTCGGCGAAAAAACCGACAGAATAAGTACCAGGCTTAACAAATAAGTACTGGAGTCAATTTCTTCCAGTAAGCACTTCAAGGGCGGTGTCCTAGCATGGCCGTAGTCCAATGACTGAAATCTGTAAACGATAAAAGATTGAAGATATAAGTGCTTCTTCAATATTCGGTAATTTACTCAATTACTCAGCGAATAAGTTGCGCTGTTGATCGAATAAACAGGAACACTGATCGTCGAAATCGACGGAGGATCCATTGATTTTTTTTTTTACTTTACATATTCCAGTCCTCTATATGCAGGATGTCATTTATGCACTTTACAACGCAGAACAACTTGTTGAATACAATCTTGTCCGGTACGTTTTGATTGGCTGGAACAGTATCAACTTGACGAAAGCATATGTATGTAATAAGCCTTCGAGGGAAGTTAATATACATAATGCCTATTGTTAATCACTCTTCACGTCTCGAACACTGCACTGTTAGGGGGTTGGGGGACTGCAACATAACTTGAGAGATTGGACAAGCTCTAAGGATTCTTTTATATCAGAACAACATTGCTTCTTGCAAGCCATTATGATAATGTCTGGCGGTCGTTGCGAATATAAGGACATTTGATTAATTTCCATACATACATATTGAGATAGATAGATAGATAGATAGATAGATAGATAGATAGATAGATTGAAAGATAGATATGTTTCCATACATTTGCATAGTACGAATTACGTAAGAGAATATTAGACTTACAATAGAGTCTCATATATGCCATACAGTGTTACCAATATATCTTCGAACAAGTGTGATTATCTAAATAATT
>NC_068994.1:51215041-51215875 GCF_001194135.2 Octopus bimaculoides | reverse complement strand
ATTATTATTATTATTATTATTATTATTATCATTAATGTCTTGCTGTTATTCTCATATTTTCGTATTTCCTTTGTTTTTTTTTTCTTGCTCTCTGTACAACGAAATTGTTTTTCACATTCATATGAAATAATTTACTTCTTTCTAATCAAATATGTATGTGTTTATACGTGCAAGATGAACATGTGTGTGTGTGCATGCATGGTGTGTGTATGTGTATGGTGTGTGTGTGTGCATGTGTGTGTATGGTGTATGTGTAATGTGTGTGTATGTATGGTTTTTGTGCGCTTACTTCTATGTAGCCAAAAGTTTCTTTTCGAATATGTGTGACTATAGATATATCTATATATCCAAGTTGAACATGTGTGTTTCTATGCACACACATAAATAAATTTGTATAGCCAAGATTTCAAGATTTTCTACGAATATACTTCATACGATGTCTGTCCAAAGAGAAAAGAAAGGATTTAAAGCAAAAAAAAAAGAAAAATATTTTTCTGCTCATAATTCAGCAAACTTTCTCTCTCTTTCAAAATACTTTCCTGCTTAATATTGTCATAATTCAACGCTACAAACGTCTTCCCCAGTTTTAGGAATACCACCTGGAATGCGTTCACAAGAGTAGCACACAGTTCCCGAACCGATTTTTTCTTTCATCTTATCTATCATCTGAAATTGGTGCACTTTCAGAGTGGATTTCAACTTTGCTAATAAAATAAAAGAGAAAACAAGAGAATGTCCACAGAGATCAAATTTTAGCAGTAGATTAGCTCGAGCGGAAGTGTCCTCCACCGACATTTCTCGACAAAGCATCACGGATGATGAATAATTCGTTGT
>NC_068994.1:51214435-51214904 GCF_001194135.2 Octopus bimaculoides | reverse complement strand
TCTCTCTCTCAAACCCCTCAAAAGACACCCAAGTAATTCTCATCAGTGATCCCCTGATCACGTGCATCAAACACCCGACGAATAACACCTATCCTACCAATGGAGGCAATCAGCAGAACCGCCACGTTTGAGCGACTCTGACATGTTGTATTTTAATCAATCTAGCAAGGATGGCCCAACAGGTTGCGACAACTGTCTTTATCCTTCGACATCGTAGCCAACAGCTATGTCTCGCCACCCTGATTATGTTGTTTCCTAGGAAGTCTTCAGCAGAATTCTTACTGGATTACTGTAACTCTTCTTTTTCTTTTGCTTATATCTCTGGAGACGCAGCACAAATTTTATGGCCACACGATACATCTTCAATTTTTCATTTAAAAGCATGTGACTCGAACTTTTACAGATGCCTTCTTCTTTGGAGGCATATATCTGTGTGCGGGTATGTGTGTGTGTGTGTGTGTGTGTGTGT
>NC_068994.1:51212260-51213780 GCF_001194135.2 Octopus bimaculoides | reverse complement strand
ATATATGTTAAATCTCTGAACGAGGTATAAACAGTAACTGCACCACAACGTGAAGTATATTTGCCACTTAAATGCGGCTAAACCCTAAGGGTGAATGCTACTGTAGCTTTTAGCCCCAGGAGAACATCTCCTCCAGCTGGCTATTGACTCACTTTCTGTCGGAATGTCCCAGTGAAAACCTCAATAAAATATAAGCACAACTGACTTGATATAATGATTTGGGATAGAGAAGAAAAAGTGTGTACCGTTGTGGAAATTAGCAGCCCCGTGGATGTTAACATAAAGCTAAAGATCAGTGATAAAGAGAATACATACGCTGAACTATTCAGAAATCTGCAAGTTACTCTATCAAGATTACAAGTTCAGGTTTACACCTGTAATTATTTGGGTACTGGGATATGTATACGCACTGCCTAAAACCCATCTTGAGAAATTATACTTCTCAAAACCAGGAAAGAGAAAGCTGTGTCGAAGACTACAGATCCAATCCATCACTGGAACTTTCCAGACGTTTATCAGTTAAAGATATATATGAGCATGTCTAGATAGGCATATATATACAAGAGAAGACATACATAAAAACATACACATCTGTACGTATAAATACATACATACATACATACATACATACATACATACATACTTTACCCCAGTGTCACTTTGATGGCATGCACTGCTCTCTCATACATACATACAAAAATACTCTGTTGATGTTGAAATTCCAGTGAAGGAGCCTTGGATATAGGTTAGAAACCGGTTATTTCTCTATTGGCAAGAAATCTTGAAACAAAACTGAATGAAGACATACATACATACATACATACAAACATACATACGTACAGACATACATACGTACATACGTACATACATACATACATACATACATACATACATACATACATACATACATACAATCCATCTTTCATATATATAAATTATCTTTTTACTTCACGTATTTTAACGAAATATATTTCATGCTTTAGAAAAAAATTGGCATCTTTCTTTGTTCCACTATAAATTGTCTTACATTTTGTTTATAGAATATTCATTCGTGTATCCACAAATACACACCTACACAACCAGTTGCACCCTAACACAAGCAATCTGACTTCATCTTACATACAAATTGCATACATCTTACATACATCTTACATCTTACATACATCTTACATACATCTTACATACATCTTACATACATCTTACATCTTACATATATCTTACATACATCTTACATACATCTTACATACATCTTACATCTTACATACATCTTACATACATCTTACATCTTACATACATCTTACATACATCTTACATCTTACATACATCTTACATACATCTTACATACATCTTACATACATCTTACATCTTACATCTTACATCTTACATCTTACATATTGTACATCTTACATCTTACATATGTACATCTTACATCTTACATCTTACATATTGTACATCTTACATCTTACATCTTACATCTTACATCTTACATACATCTTACATACATCTTACATACATCTTAC
>NC_068994.1:51211454-51212250 GCF_001194135.2 Octopus bimaculoides | reverse complement strand
ATACATACAATCCATCTTTCATATATATAAATTATCTTTTTACTTCACGTTTTTTAACGAAATATATTTCAAGCTTTAGAAAAAAATTGGCATCTTTCTTTGTTATTTATTCCACTATAAATTGTGTTACATTTTGTTTATAGAATATTCATTCGTGTATCCACGAATACACACCTACAGAACCAGTTGCACCCTAACACAAGCAATCTGACTTCATCTTACATGCATACATACAAATGCATATGTGTGCAGGTCTATGTATATGAGTATATATATGCGTGAGTATTTATACATATACTAAATATTTATATCTGTATTATATGTGTGTGTATATATACATGCATATATATATCCGTGTGTATGTATGCATGTACGTATATGTATGTATGCATCTATGTATGTATATATGTACGTCTGTGTATTTATGTATGAATATACGTTCTCTTCTGTTTCTAAATATTTAAATTCTTCCTCTGGGGAAAGAGCTGGTTTCTAACAGATACCAAGCGCCGTCGTTGGAATGTAGATAACAAAAATAACATCCCATGTTGAGGTGGAGAAATGTTTTGCATATTTTTACTGTTCCACTTACAAATTGTATTTGCAATGTGCGAGTTACTTGATGTATGTATGTACGTACATATATATGTATTATGTATGTATGTATGTATGTATGCATGTATGTATGTATGTATGTATAGAGAGGGGGAACGAGAAGAGGAGAAAAACAACCTATGCGAATACAGAGCCGTTTCGAACACACACACACACACACACACACACACACACACACACA
>NC_068994.1:51210463-51211444 GCF_001194135.2 Octopus bimaculoides | reverse complement strand
CATATATATATATATACATATATATACATATATATACATATATATATGTGAATTTTAATTTACCGATACTGTTTTTGTACATAGGGTAAATGTGGTGATACCTAAGGTAAGTTTGTTCCCAAAAAACACTTATTTTAGTAGTGCTGTTGACACCACCGGATTGAACAGTACTACCAGGTGTCGAAACCATAGTGATATCCGTAGGGCAGCTGATGATGGAGGTGTGTTTGGTTGTTGGTGTGGCTGTTATTTTATGTGCGGAGTAGATTTATAAAACATCCATTTGACGTATACAGAAATCATATATGTATATGGAAATCATATACAATATATTTAATAAAGGTATGTTTTTTCTCATTCTGAAAAAAATCTAAATTTGTGAATAAATCACAGAATTTTCGGCAGCTGTGAGTAAGAAACTGACCGAGTGATTTCGTTTTGTTTTTGTTATTGTGGTTGTTGCTTTATTAACTCGCCAAGATACATTTACGTTGTCTCTAAATGGTCCAAGTAACGAACAATAGATCTTCTAACGATACATTACCATATACATACTGATTCACGTTTGACAGCCGAGATTTTTCATCCATTATATTATTAAAAAAAACACATTATCTTTGTTTATGAAACATTGTATATAATTTCTGCTGTGGTAGAGATATTCGAAACAACGATCTGTCACTAGCTTTTGTTATGAAATTCTACTGTATTAGTTTGCACCAATATGTAAATGATGGTGAGCCAGAGATAATTTCACTAAATTTTTGCTTGTTTGTTTCATTGGAAGTAATATATATTCTTCGTATATTCGGCAGTGGATATTTGCAGCAAACGACACTGATGTATCTCAAAATATGTATTATTTTTATCAAATATATTACATATAGATTTCTGTAAACTCATGATATAAACATACGTGTATGTGTGTATTGATATATATATATATATATATATATATATATATATATATATATATATATA
>NC_068994.1:51207388-51208204 GCF_001194135.2 Octopus bimaculoides | reverse complement strand
TGGTGAGATATTGATAGATATGTATATATTATCATAATAACAATAATAATAATGATAATAATAATAACAACAACAACAACAACAACAACAATAATAATAATCATAATAATAATAATAACAATAATAATAATAATGTAATGGTTTTAGTTGTATAACAAGAAATCATAAAATACGAACTGAATAAATGCTATCTGTCGCTAACAGCATAATAATATTAACAAAACAAATTGAAAAAGCAAGTTCATTATAAACAATACCGCTTCCATAGTTTCAATCATTTGTAATTTCTTATTCTTCCAATCTTTTTCCAGATATTTGTTTTTGACAGTATATTCCATGCCAAGAACAACAGACCTAATATAATTGCTTAAATATATGCATTATTCTCTTTAAATTATATGTCAGTTCATTTATAATTAGATCCGCCATTAAATGTGTGTAGCGGCTATTGTTATATATCGTATATTTTTAGCTCGAATTCATATTTTGATCTTACATAATCCTCCGTATTTTCTTTAAAATAAAATAATAAAGTCATTTATGAAGGTATATATATATATCTATATATATATTAGTTTATGTATATATTTATATTGTCTCAGTTTAAAAAAAAAACTTTGACAATGTAAATATGTTAATAGTTACCATAGGTAGCAAAAATTACACAAAAAAACCAGGATATCACAACCGTTTTATAGGTAGAGATACCAAGTTGAAGTGATGCATTTTGAGAAGATATGAATAATAACAATAAATGGAGCAAAACGCATATAAATTTTATTTACATGCGTTTTGCTCCATTTATTGTTATTATAT
>NC_068994.1:51205216-51207250 GCF_001194135.2 Octopus bimaculoides | reverse complement strand
ATATATATATATATACATGCGTACACACATATAAAATGGAGTAGTTTTGATGAAGCAGTGTCTATTATTATCTTAAAGAGAAAGCACAAAGTAAACAACAAGAGGAAAAGAAAACAAAACAAAATGAAGGTATCCATCAGGGTCACTCAATGCGGCAAGAGCAATCTCAGAATCGTGGAGACCCTTCTTATCAACAAACTCTGGCCAGTCATTAAACAACAGGAAGGAACTACATTAAGCAGACTGGTTATCACATTAACACCAGTCTGTATATGTCACCTTCCTCCTTCCTTCTCCTTCCTCCTCCTTCCGTCTCCCTCTTCCTTCCCTCCTCCTTCCTCCTCCCTCCTCCTTCTTCCCACACTTCTTTACTGTTCATGCTTCAAAAACCCTACGGAGAATTCACGCAGTTCCAAGCAATGATGATTTTTGTCGGTATTCACGTTTACATTTGTACCAATCTGTTTGAGCCATGTTGGTAGTTGACCGCTGGTACTACCAAACGCGCCAATTACTACTGGTATCACGTCCACTCCCTTCATTGCCCACAACTTGCGTATTTCCCACTTCAAATCGCCATAGTTGTTCACTTTCTCTCTGCTCCTATCATGCAAGTTGTTTTTTTCTCTTTTGTTGACATCATTGTCAAGTTTCCAATGTCTGATTTGATGGTCCCACTGAATCATTGCATCCCACAGGATTTTGCAATCTTCATTCCCAGTAACTCTTTCTGGGATTTGGTCTTTGTATGCCGTAATTCCGTAATTTCCACAGAGCTCCCAATGGATCTTTCTTGCCACATTGTCATGTGGTCTTGTGTATTTGCGTTGTACCAATTTCGAGCGTTCGCTAACAATGTGCCATACTGTTTCACCTCTCTCACCACATATTCTGCATCTGTCGCTCTCAGTTGTGTTGTCAATTCTGCACTTCATACAGTTTGTCCTCAATGCTTGTTCTTGTGCCGCGCATATAAGTGCTTCTGTTTCTATCTTCAGGTCACTCTTCTGTATCCATAAACATCGACCTTCTGTATCTGTCTTGGTGCTCGTATCTTTTGCAAACCGACCGTGCTATTTCTTTTTCCCTTTCCATGTTATTTCTTTTTTCGTACTCTTTTCCTCTTTAGGTTTTTCTTTCTCTACACAATTATCAATTTTGATAATGCTGGACTTCTTCACGTGCTTCAGCAATAGTTCCACGGCATTTTTTACATGCATTTTTATTATTATTATAACAACATTTTACAGCATTACTACTACTACTACTACTACTACTATTTTTATTATTATTATTATTATTGAAATAGATACAACAGTTTCAACTCACTGTTTCATATAGAGCATTTTGCAAATAATATATTATTTTAACACACATAATCGAAAAGAGTATATGACCCTTATATTATAACAGCATATGGAGATTAAAGTTTCACTATAATTTCTAAATACACAAATGTAGGGACTGACGAACAGACGGACGTACGGACTGATGGATGGATGGATGGATGGATGGATGGTGGATTATAAGCGTATATTTCTACAACTGACATGATTGTAATTAATTAGCTAAATTCCGCTGATTGTTTCCTGTCTCCGTTGATTATTTCCTATCTGCTGTCTTTAACTTCCTTGCATATAAGATACGAATGTTCTTCGAATATAAATATCCTCACATTTAACAATAAATATTAAAACCCCATTATTATCATCATTATCAATCCACTCGACTTTTCTCATCAAAACTTAGGTCCATAATTCTCCCTCGCATGCAAAGACCCAATCGTTATTTCTCTTAGCATTTCCCCCCTCTTATTTCAGAGTTTCTTGCTTCTAGATTTTTTCTTTTCTTTTTCTTTTTTCTTTTTTTTTTTTTGCTTTTTTGCTTTTTTTGTCTTGTGCAATTAAAAAAAATATTATTTACAGCATTTTGTACCGCAGGCTTTAATTTCATTCTCCTGCCAACATTAAAGCTGGCATTGACCTCTCTAAATTATTTGATATACATTATACATACATGCATAGATGCATATAT
>NC_068994.1:51204571-51204964 GCF_001194135.2 Octopus bimaculoides | reverse complement strand
CACTCAGACATGATATACATTCAATATGCATACATCCAGGTATCACGTTGTTATATGACCTTTGAATCAAAGTTTACGAGTGTTTGCGTGTATGTGGAATACAGAGGTATATAGTCATGTGTGTGTGGGGGGGGGGGCACACACACACACGCTAAGAGATTTGCATTCGTATAGTTGTGTTATGGTCTCGTGTAACCTTTGAAAATACAAAAGTTACAAGTAACTATTCATCTTGTGGGCAAGAGTATTCGAACGTTACCTTGGAAACTTCTGATGGACTGAAGAATATATAAGTTTTCCTATCTCACCTTATCTCCCTCCCTCTCTCTCGCCCTCCGACTCTCTCTCGCCCTCCGACTCTCTCTCTCTCTCTCTCTCTCTCTCTCTCTCTCT
>NC_068994.1:51199529-51202478 GCF_001194135.2 Octopus bimaculoides | reverse complement strand
TATATATATATATATATATATATTCTGCTGTCTTTCAAGGAGAATATTCCGAGAGCGAAAAGGCGAATTCATATACATTCGTCTTTTCGCTCTCGGTAAATTCACTTGAAAGACAGTAGAAATTAGATACTGAGCAGTGGAAAAGAAAGCCATTTTAAGTGCAGAAGCCGTTAGACTTGTTGCTGTGTGAAAAGATATTTTCTATGCCTTTGTCAGATTAGGACAGAACATCACCTTCGGCACTTTGGGGTTGGAATGTCAATTCATCTCAGAAAGCCGAACCAACTGATCTTGGATAAAACGAATAGTCATACATGAAGCTGTAAAAACTTTGAGTAGATGCACGAAGAAAAAAAAATTGCCGGGATTGGATTTTCTTCTCTACGTATTTGATTGCTATTTGCCATTCTAGTTCGCCTCTGTCTTAGTGGCTGTCTACTGCAACAGGTACGGCAATTAGGGGCATTCCCAAAATGGTATGAGCCGGGAAGGGTTGAAGGTGATGCAAAAAAGGACCCGAATGAGGTGGGATATATTTGACAATTTGAAGTCTATAGCATTTCTAACATCTAATACCTATCAACATAGGTGCCTTTATGCTATCGTGTCTCAACCTGCTAGAAACAGCAGCAATCTACCTCAAAGCATACTTAGTCTCTTTAAAAAAATTGTAGGAGTAGATTATTGGATAATGTACCTCGCATTGTAGTACACACCAAAAAGCCCTGTTAAAAGATGCAGCGTTCTTATAGTCTTAGGTTGTAGCTACTCGTAAGGTTGTTTTTTTTTAATGGCTTAATCGCAGGAGTGACTGTAACACTTTTCAGACCCTTCGAGAAGTTAACCCTTGACCGAAGACCGAACCCGAATGTTTACAAAATTGTTGGCTCCACTAAGGGGCACCCAATGATCAGAAGGTGATGTTTCCATGTGCCAAATTTCTTTCACGTGGCTTTTGTCGACCCAAGACAGATTTTTCCGAGGTACCCTGCAGTGGAGTCGAAACTGAAACCTCGTAACTGCGAGGCACGCTTCTTAACCACATGGCCATACCTGTCCCGGATACGTCCAGATAACAAGTTTTTCAGCCGTGACAATTCTGCAATTTTTATATATCACATTTTATTCAACGTATCATTTCCTCTTTTTAAGACATTGGGATCTGATTTTAGGATTGTTTGATTGTTCCTTCAAGAAGTCCAAGTGGTCACCTATAGGTTGTCTCTCGATGGCTCGTAAATTCTCCAGTTGCTTCTTTAAGCAAATATGCTTAAATGAAAATTCATAACAATACCACACAAATATCAACTGTTATGATATTACATCGAAATACGATGCACATTATATACATTAAAGTCTCATTAGCAATTAATCCGAAGATAAAAACTAGATAAATGCTAATTTAGATATCAAGACATGATCTCAGAAACTAAAATAGTCCATTAATATTGCAATCAACCAGCTCGTTAAGCTTCTGAAACTGCTTACCTGAATTCAGTAAACATAAACATAAAAAAAGTTTTCTAATGCAAAAAACACACTATTACGGTAAAATAACATTAATGAACTCTATATAGCAACGATATTTATCCTGCATTTCATAGCGAAATAAATCTATATAGTTTCCTCAGAAAACCCACTTAAGAGGAGAAAATATTATTAAACCCAGGAATAAATTGCAATAGTTACATCGGCGCTTAGAAAACTCATATAATAAGACAACTTCCTGTAGTGCGAAGAAGAATCAGAAGTGGATATTAAAATTAATGTTTAATTCTGGTCGACAAGGTAGACAACTCTGAAATTAAAATTAATTGCAGTCGAATATGGACATGCATTGGAGAGTGAATATGATATTTAGTGAGTAGGGTAACACAGTTCTTTACTTGTTTCCATCTTATTAAACTTCCTCAGCGAAGAATAGTCTTTAGTAATATTTGCCATACTTTACGATGACTGAGAGATATAAAGAGACGCGATGACTTAAAAGTTATGCTACGGTATTAAGTTTGATAGAAGCAACTTAACTATTTGCTTTTCCCACAGATGGTGGCCACTGGTTATTTCTGCTACTCATTCTTATAAATTGCCATAACTATCTCGTATAAAAAATATATGACTCATCTCCTGGTTTCGATCTGGAGTATTCCAGCTGCTCGATCAACAGAAATACCTTCAGGTAGTCGCAGCAAGACTATTTGGATTCCAGTCACAGTCTACATGTGTGTTTGTATTGAACAGTTTTTGCTGTGACAAACGGAAGAAAGAATACTCAATGCCGCTGGTAGAGTGTAAATTATTATATAATACAGAAGTCCCAGTCAAATTACCACGAAAATACCCTCAATGTCTTTTCTAGTAGAGCGGATCTGCAAACATTTTCCAGTCGGTTGAAAGTACGTCTGCACACCAAAATGTGAATATTAACAGCTATATTTCGCTCCACACTTAGATCTACTGAAAAGCAACCCATGGCATCAACATATTTAACAGAAGTTTAATGTATCTATCCGTATATGTATTTTATATTATACCAGATTATATTATATTATATCATACTACATCATAATACGTCATATTATGTATTATATTAAATTCTACTATAAAGCTACTTAACGACTGGACGTAACTTTCAATAAAAGAGACCAGACGAGAATAATATTATTTATTTATTAAAATTTAAATAAATGGTATTCATTATCAATGGCCATAGTTGAGCTTTCAACCGAACTCGTTTGAAAATATTGCATAGACTGAAACATAGCCATCTACAGTGGGTCCTGTTTTAATAGTGTGTGTTGTGTGTGTGTGTGTGTAGATGGATGTTTGTATAAACATGCGTGTATGTGAATGCATTATGTATGTATGTATATATGTGTGTGTGCGCGTGCGTAGATGTATGTATATATATATATATATATATATATATATATATATATATATATATAT
>NC_068994.1:51197430-51199283 GCF_001194135.2 Octopus bimaculoides | reverse complement strand
ATATATATATATATATATATATATATATATATATATATATATACACGCACACACGCACACACATATACATACATACACATACATGTACATACGTACGTACATACATATATATTTACTCATACATACACACATACATACACACATAACTACTTACATATATACATTCATACATAGATTTATACACACATGCAGACATACCTACCTACCTACCAACCTACATACATACATACACACATTCACACATGCCTACCAACGTACTTACATATATGATGATGATTGCCTCGTCTTTCAGATGATGGCCGTCACGTAATAACGAAATTTCTCTTATGTCATCGGATTTAAGTGACAAAAGCTTCTACCGTACTTTTGCCACTTTCTTCGTTGCCATAGTAGGTTCCAGTGACAAGCATTTCTAGATGAGTGGTACTGCTTTGAATGCAAGTTTTGTCAGAGTATCGTTCACGTAGAAGAACTGCCTTCACCCACGGCTTTGTTAAAAACAACAGAAGCCTCCTCTGCCCCTGGGAAATCTATTTAGCACTAGATGGGACCCTGGAATTAATAGCATAAGACAGACAAAAATACATTGTTGTTGATGTTGAGATTCCAGTGAAGGAGCCTTGGATCTTGGTTAGAAACCGGCTCTTTCTCTATTGGCGAGAAATCTTGAAATAAAACCGAACAATGACATACATACATACATACATACATACATATATACATGCTTACATAGTTTCATTTTATCTCTCATTCTTCCAACTCACAAAAACACTTAATGATCTGATTCCGCCATTGCCAGTATGAATCACCATGTTACCATGATACACATTACAGTCTTTCAATTTGACTTTAAATTTTCCACCGATCAATCCCTTATTTTTATGATCTTCGTGCATTTTCTAACCACTTTCATTGCATTATTCATTTCCCAGAGAATACGCACACATTTTTGTCATTGAATAACGGAATGACACATTATTAACGTATTAGAATTTAGTTGACGTTTCGAAAATACTTTTATGAATAAACTAACAAGATTTGGGGTTGCTGTAATTGTTTTGTTGTTTATATTTTAACTTACCATAGATTGTGGTGCTTCAGTAACGATGCTCTTAGGTATTTCATAGATTTAATCGAAATCACTTACTGACGTCAAAAATAGAAAATTATTCGTTGCTTGTCCTATGCATCAATTTTAAAGTAAGCTACGTCTTCCCATACTATCGTAAAATTTGTTGTCACCTTAACATTGATGATTGCTGTCACAAGATAAGAATACATGTAAGTATTACAAGGCAAATCTTAAATAGGATTATTTTATTTATACATTATGGTGCGTTTGACAGCAACAAGTATTAAATTGTTGTTTTGTTTTTGATGCTTAAAGCCGATTCGAAACATATTGGCCTTTTGAGAACTTCACCAGCGAAGTAATTTCAGATTTGAATACTGGCGAAATTTTGCTCAAAGAGTGGGGAAAGTTCCCTACTCCTGTTCCACGGTTCTTTGCCATTTTTTAACCTAAAAATTGCAACCGAATATCCCTTAAATCACACCTTGTTCATCTTGAATACTGAAGGACATTGAATAACGAGTCCTTGGTGAGTGTGTGTGTGTGTGTGTGTGTGTGTGTGTGTGTGTGTGTGTGTGTTTTGTCGCTTAGTCTCTTGAACTCGTTTCAGGCTCTTCGAACACTGAGACGTGTAAAAAACCCCCAGAAAATTACCATAAACTCAAAGAACTAACCCGAACACCCGCAACAGAATAGACTCTTTTAAATGCAGCCAAGAACCAGGTGGCAGTGTTAAAATGTTTGATGAATTAAGTCTACCGCACATCTACCGAGACTTTTT
>NC_068994.1:51193637-51197393 GCF_001194135.2 Octopus bimaculoides | reverse complement strand
TTTCTACAATACATAAAATATTTTAGCAATTTTTTTTTTGTGCAATTCCTAATAATATTTAATCATAAAAATATAATAAGATTTTTAAACATCGAATGGCTATTAGGGTCCACCTAAATAAAATAGGAAACAAAGGGGACCTTAGGTAAAAAGAATAAAAAAAAGAAATGGTTGAGAAGCACCGATCTAGGACTAAGCAACTAAGCAACTACATCGATAACAAGGTGAAAAGACATATCCTATTGATCTGCAGTTTGCTTCACGAATGACCTTGAAAAAAAAAAGACAGAACCACACAAATGCATGTAGGTCACATGTGGATCTCATTTGTCGATCAACCTCACTCCTTCCCTCTCTCTTTCCCGTCACCACTATGTCATCCCTACTTTTATCGATATGAGACCTTGTGCTTATGTATGGTGATCGAATGTCATTCTGAAAACCGATCATTTCACATTAATATCCAATTGCTACGCATTTGACGTACTGCTGAAGGTTTCTCTTTTCTTTTCTGTTTTTTTTTATACCCCTTTTATATATATATATATATTTTTTGCGTCATTCTATTCTTTCGTAGTTTTCTCTCCTTTTTCTGTTTTTCTTTTTCTCTTTTTATATCCGGGTTTCACTTACAAAATGCCGTTTGTCGTTGTTATTGTTGTTACTGATGTTGTAGTTGTAGTTGTTGTTGTTGTTGCTGTTTAGTCTCATTTCATCCCTGATCAAATAGACCAATGATCAAAGGCAGACTATTCCACCAGTTTCCATTCCTTCCTACAACTTCTTTATCTAATGCGTCCTTCCTTTATTGTTTTTATTTTTATTTGTTGATTTTTTTTTTGGTTAGTTTTTTTTTTTTTCAAGATGGCGGGTGTACAATTCAAGGAAGATTTCGCTGCTGTTTGACTATTTGGTTGCTATTTTTAGTACGCTGATCGACCACACACAGGCTTTCTCGTAATCGTTGTTATTGTTCATGTTGTTGTTATTGTCGTTGAGCAGTAGATAAATCCCGAAAAAGCAGACACATAATCAAAGGCGTTCCAACCGTGGCCATTCCGTCTAAAAATACGTTATTTAATGCAGTCTTACCTTATTTTAAATAACAGCAAAGTGGGTGGCTTGAGGGTGCTTTGATTGCTATTTCTAACAGGCCGAGCGACAAGGTAGAGGTGTCGCTGGGGGTGGAACCGTTAGTATCTGTAGTAGTAGTAGTAGTAGTAGTAGAGGTAGTAGTTGGTGTTGTTGTTGTTGTTGTTGCTGTTGTTGTTGTAATTCCTTAAGGTAGTGGCGGATTAGCAAAATCGTTAGTGTCGGACAAAGTGTCTTTCTGTATTTCTACTTGCCCTTTTTACGTTCTGAGTTCAAATCCAGCCGAGGTCGACTTTGCCTTTAATCCTCACCCACCTCCGGGATCTATAAAATAAAGTACCATTTAAGTGCAAGGGTCGTTGTTTAGTCGAATTCTCCCTCTTAAATGTGAGGCCTTGTACCTATAGTAAAAAAATTACAGTATAGTTTTTGGTTCAGCCTTGATTAACCTGACATTCCAGTTGTGACCATCCTATCTTCTTTTTCGATGTAATGCCTTTACCGGACTATATTACTCAATATTTCCCTATTTCATTCCTTTTCTAAGACAGTACGGTATAATTTGAGGAGATTTGATTACCATTTCTTGCAGATAGGAAGACCAGGTAGAGGATCTTTCGTTGTCTCGCGTTTCCAAGTTTAAACCAACCTTAGTCAGCTCTGATAGATTACAGCATTAACCCTCCAGTCTTTCTTTTAAGACAGAATATATTTCGGTCTGTATTACGCAATGTGTCCCTCCTCTCTTTCTTTAAGAGAGCAAGCAGTGATTTGAGGGAACTTTCGTCTACAATTTCTCACAGATCAAGCGACTGACTGTGTAAGTACCTCCTTGTTAGTATTGTAAGTGTACATGCCCTAATACAATTCAATGTGTCCTTCATTTTATTCTTCAAAGATCAAAATGTAACCTGAAAGAAAGATTTGACTACTATTTCTGCTATACTATTTCCACTGACCACATAGAAGGTCCCTCGCTGCTGTTATTGTTAATCACAATGGTGTTGTTACTGTTAGTGTGATCGTTGTGTTTAACATTGTTGTTTTAACTGTTGTTGTTGTGGTTGCTGCTATCGTAGGTTCAATATTTATATATTCATTCATTTATTTATTTATTTATTTATTTATTTTGGTGAAGTGTGAGCACCGAGCTGCGGTCATGCTGGAGTTTCACGAAAACCGCATAGTATTATTCATTAAGATGTAACTTCGATTTTCCCCGCAATTAGCGGCCGCTGGTGCATTCTGGGATTGCGTTCTGTTGATGTTGTAGGTGCCGTTGCCGTTGCTGTTGTTTCCTGCATTTCTTTATGTACTGTGTGCTTTTTACAACTATATTTTGCTGATGAATTCACACATTCACATATATATACATACACACACATACATATATACATCATACATAAATATATACGTATATATATAATATATATATATATTTGTGTGTTAGTGAGTGTTTATATATATATATGTATATACATACATTTATGCATATATATGTATATACATACATTTATGCATATATATATGTACGTACATACATGCACATGTGTATATATATGTACATATACATACATGTATGTGTTTGTGTGTATTCATGTATGTATATGTGTGCATGCAGACAGACAGGGAGGGAAAGTAAAATATATAGGAAGGTATTTCTTTGATCAATTCTGGCATAATCAATAACCAATTAATGAAGTGTTTAATTGATTGATTTATCAGATGTAAGATATAAATATATTCGCTTCTTAGTGACGTCAGTAAATACGGTACAAATTGTTCCGTAATTGGAGACTATGGTGTTAAGTCGGCAAGAAAACGGCTGGCATCACACTAACGTGAAAAATGTCTGAAGAACATTTTATTGTTTATTTTTATTTC
This sequence comes from Octopus bimaculoides, assembly GCF_001194135.2. Taxonomy (NCBI): domain Eukaryota; kingdom Metazoa; phylum Mollusca; class Cephalopoda; order Octopoda; family Octopodidae; genus Octopus; species Octopus bimaculoides. Next base: position 51,194,417 of record NC_068994.1, on the reverse strand, counting down.
TTTTATTTATTTATCTTTATTTTTTATTTTTATTTTCAATTTTATTTTTACTTTTATATTCATTTTTTCGGCGCAAAGATCGGAAATGTGAAAAAACAAAGGGCAGACAAGCTAGTATTTTTTTACACACACACACACACACACATACACACACACACACACACACACACATACACGCGCGCACACCACCTCACACTACTCACTAATAACATCGTTAACACCACTAATAGCACCGCCACCAATACCACTAACAACACTACTGCCACTCTACTGCCAACACCACCAGCACCACCACCACCAGCACCAACACCTTAACAACACTACCACTAACGGCAATAACTCCATTCCTAACACCAACACTTCGAGAAAGACGTTGCGTTTATGATGCATGATCTTTCATTCTTCTGGATATAACAGCCTATTCTCCCTCAAATTTTGGTCGGCTGTTTCAACCCTTTAGCATTTATACCGACCAAATCCAGTCAAAATATTTTACTTACTTAATGTTCAAGCCAGCCAGATCGGGCCTCTTACGACTATTCTACAATGTCAATCTAAAGATAAGCCATCACGTTATATTAATCTTGAAGCTACAAGATTCTGGTTTCAGCACACCATACCAGTTTTATTATTTTTATTTTTGGGGAATTTTCAGAAACTTTTTGCGAATATATGTTCTACACATGGGAATTCATACGATTATAAAAATATTCTGAGTGTGTGTGTATGTGTGTGTGTGTGTGTGTTTGTGTGTGTGTGTGTGTGTTTGTGTGTGTGTGT
>NC_068994.1:51191412-51193627 GCF_001194135.2 Octopus bimaculoides | reverse complement strand
GTGTGTGTGTGTGTGTGTGTGTGTGTGTGTGTGTGTGTGTGTGTGTTTGTGTGTGCGATTTAAGGGTAATTCAGATGTTATTTTTAATACATCTCACGACCACCTGTTACCTTCGTTGTTTCTTTGTCACTCTGACATGTATTGACGTTTTTCAATATTTTCCTACCCATAAACACATTTAATGGAATGATGATGCACCCAAGGGTGTTCCATTGCTGGGATTTAAGCAAAAACTTCAGACTGTCCGTATTTTAGACCCTGATTTTTTTTTAAATTCGAAAAATAGTGCAACTTTTAGGATTTTAGTGGGTGGCAGAAGGGATTAAAAAAACATTTTTTGATAGTTTTTTTATAATGTATGAATTACCCTGTGTAGAAAGACAAATTTGCAAACATTTTCTGAAAATTCCAAATAATAAAAAAAAAGTTGAGGGCTTATATGGGTTGCTTAAACCAGAATTCCGCCGATTATGCATGATTAATTCAAAACAATTTGAATAAATAAGTATTACATTTGACAGAAAAATCTGAATCCTAAAGAATTAAAAAAAAGGCAGGGTGGTCATCAGATGGATGATGTGGTCATGCACATTAGAGAAAGGTGAGATGGTCAAGGATGGATTAATTTTGATCATTGATCTGCTCAATCAAGATTGATATGGGTATAAACATCAAAGGAAAAAATGGCTATACTACCACTACCACTAACACTACCAACGGCAATAAAACGCCAACACCTTCATCAGCCGCGGTCATAACCAGCCACTAATTCCCCGCAATCATACATGTCACTCATCATAATCATTAATCACGTCGACGAAGCCTTCGCGTGATCACTCAAAGTTCTAGCACAGAAACCAAATTTTCCTCAAATCCCTCGTTTATCGTCTTAAAAGAGAAGAGCATATTAGCCAACATAATTGCATATTAGCCAACATAATTGCAGACATACAAATAAGTCGGGATGGCCATGGCTGAAACGTCTTTTGAAGATTGGTCTGCTCAATCAGGATTGGTTTGTGGTTAACAGGAACAAGAATTACAAAGCACCATGATGCAACAAGTGAGCCAGCTTTGATGCGATCCCTCGGCTTGCTAGAAATAACAAGCAAATCTCCCTCAAATCTCACGTTGGACAATAAAAAAAATTAGAACTCCGTCTGTTACGACAACGAGAAGTCCAGTTGATCCGATCAACAGCCTGCTCGTGTAATTAACGCGCATGTGGCTGAGTATTCCACAAACACTCGCACCCTTCACGTAGTTCTCAGGGAGAGCCAGTGTGACACAAGGCTAGACCTTTGAATTACTGGTGCAATTCATTTTTGCCAGCAGAGTGGAGTGGAGCAACGTGAAACAAAGCGTCTTGCTCAAGACACAACTCGCCGCCGGGAATCGAACTCACGACCTAACAATCGTGAGCCAAATACCTTAACCACTAAGCCATGTGCTTTCAAGCGTTAGATAATATGGTCCTGTGTTTGATACACATATAAAAATGACAGGAGGCTCACTGTTGGAATGTCTTATTACATATGGTTAAATAACAAAAACACCAATACACAGCACACTGCCACAAAACATTACAACACCAACAGGGAGCCATCGCCTCAAACTATCACCGCCACTAAAACCATTCCTACTACAACTACTACCACCACCGCCGCCGCCGCAACAACAAAATATGCTATTTATACACCTTACATCCCCATCATGAACACCCTCCAACGTCCTATATCCGGGCTATGCTTCCTCAGGTACCGGATCATATAACTAGACATTTTACATGTGTAAGCAAACATCGCACCACTACACATACACATATACGCGCGCACGCTCAAGAGGATGTAGACACACACGCGCTCACATAATCACACATACACACATATATACACAGATGTATGTGTGTATACGTAAGTGTATACATATTTACACACACATATATATGTACATACATAATTATTACATACACTCGTTTATATATGCATGTCATTGTATATATATGTATGTATATATGCATTTAACAGTAAACATCATTCTTTATACATAAATATAAATATGTGTGTGTCTGCGCGCACGCGTTTGTGTGTGTGTATGCGTCTATGTAGGTATCTATATTATGTTTCTAATTATATATATATATATATATACACACACACATATTTATATGTGTATATATATGTATATACATTATAAATATATGCATATATATATA
>NC_068994.1:51186990-51190153 GCF_001194135.2 Octopus bimaculoides | reverse complement strand
ATATATATATATATATATATATATATATATATATAAAGCATGTGTGTGATGCACGTATATATATATAAATATATATATATATATATATATATAATTATATATATATATATATACAAACATATATTCACATGTCTAATATATTCATACGCATATACGAGAGTGTGTATATTTGGTGCGGGTATAAGAATACATAGACACATATACATACATACGTATATATATAATATATATGTGAGTATGTGTGTGTGTATGTGTGTGTGCGATGGAACGTCTATATTCGAAGCACTGTTTTGTGTGGCAACCACCCAACATCCCAACCACCTCTTCCGTCACCACCACCACCATCACTTCACCAATACCCACCACTTCCATCACCATCCGCCAACAGTTTACCTATCAGCACAGCAGATGGTGATGGTTGAGTTCCATAATCTATCGGATCATTGCAGAGACTGATGGTGAGGTGTTTCCAATATTTTTCCCATTTGGCTAGACAGACAACAATTTCTATAAATTCTGTAAATTAAAAATCGAAGTTCGTGGAAGTTATATTTCTGTATTTTCATAATGCCCTTGATGGATTGAACTTCTACACGACGTATCGATCACACCAACTCTGTTATGTGAAGCCTAATTTCTTAGGATTGGTGTTCAAGTACTAAGATATTTAACCTGAAAACACAATGGCCACAACTGAAAAACAAAAAATGAATCCCGAATCATAGGTCCGATGCCAGCATGGATACTCAACACCCTAAGCTAATCCTAAAACGTGTGTCCCTTTCTTCCAGCCCCACGATATGTATTCTTTTTTTGTTCATTGGCCGATCTCTTTTATCCTGTTATCCTTTTTATTCTGTCATCTGACTGCGGCCACGCTGGAGCGCCACCTTGAAGGGGGGTTTTTTAGTCGAACAAATCGACCACCAGAATTTATTTTTTAAAGCCTTGTGCTTATTCTATCGGTCTCTTTTGCCGAACCGCTAGATTACAGGGACGTAAATACCAACACCGGTTGTCAAGCTGTGATGGTGGGGGCGGACAAACACAGACACAAAGATACACATTCATAGATACATACACATATATACTCTTTACTTGTTTCAGTCATTGATATATATATATATATATATATATATATATATATACGTCTACCAAATCCACTCACAAGGTTTTGATCGGCCCGTGGCTATTGTAGAAGACACTTGCCCAAGGTGCCACGCATTGGAACTGAACCTGAAACCATATGGTTGGGAAGCAAGCTTCTTACCACAGTAAACATGTATCCAAGATTACATTGCTACGTGTGCCCAGCTTTTTCTTTCTCTTGAAGACGACAAGTTCTGAGTTGGGGGACCATTTGTCTGTTATTCCCTGCACGTCCTACGACCACTTGGTAATACTCTCACCGGATCCTTTATAGAATAGTGATTGTTGGTCTTGTTGTTGCAGTTGCTGCTGATGTTGTTGCAATAAAACATATAACTGTCCTCTCACTCTCCCTCTCTCTCCATCTCTCTCTCTCTTTCTCTCTCTCCTTTGTTATTCTCTAACTCCTTTCATATAGTGTCTACCGCTTTCATTCTCTCTCTCTTTCTCCATCTCTCTCTCCCCCTCTTTCTCTCCCTCTCTCTTTCTCATCATTAACCACTGTTCGGTTTTCTTAAAATGATTAGAAACTAGATTATCTTGAGACAACAACGACAACCCTACCGGAAGTGAAGAATACGATATGCTACTAAATAGGTGTTCACGTGACCTTCTTATGTAATATATGACGCCATTTAAATAAAACAAAAATTGTGTCTTACATAATTGAAAAAATGTTTACAATGGAAAATGTGTACAGATTGACAATATTATTTAAATGTGAATATTTCAATTGACTGAGTACGAAGTACAGGAGTACCAACTGAAGACGCAGTGAATTGGCAGAATCGTTAGAACGTCGGATAAAATGTTTCGCAGCATTTGTTCCCATTTTCTGCGATCTGAGTTCAAATCATGCCGAGGACAATCTACTCTTTCATCCTTTTAGAGGTCGACAAAAAAGTGCCGTGGCTGTGTGCCTTGGGTATGTGTTGTGATACTTTTATGGTTACTGTATTGAAAGTGTTTTACGTAGGATGTGTGCAGTGCCTAGTAGTGCAATTTTCTGTTTGTTATATATATTTGTTAGTCCTGGTGTTTTTGTTATGTATGTGTCTGAATATTTTTTTTATCATACCTAATGCGCCCACTATGATAGGAATTGTTTCTGTTTTTAGATTCCACATTCGAGTTATCTCTATTTTCAGGTCTTTGTATTTTGAAAGTTTTTCCATTTCTTTTAGAGAAACGTTGTCATCTGCTGGTATTGATACATCAATTAGAAAGCATTTTTTTTCTTCATGATCTTTGACAACTATATCTGGTCTATTTGCCTTAATTTCTCTATCGTTGTGTATTGGCATATCCCAGAGTATGGTTGCTTTCTCGTTTTCTGTGACCTTTTCTGGCGTGTGTTTATACCATCTTTTTTCTGTTGTTCTGGCATGTGTTTATTATTTATTATTATTATTATTATTATTATTATTATTATTATTATTATTATTATTATTATTATTGTTGTTGTTATTAGGTAAAAGGATAAGTTGAAGCAATAACTAAAATTCCTACAACTTAATTTATCATCTTGGGAAAGTTATTGTCGCGATCGATCTGAGTGGTGTGAAATGTGCCATGATGCATCTAAACAATTTGAGATGAAGAAACAGAACAATAAAAGGATTATATCCTGCAGTCAACAGACACGTTTATCTAATCCCAGGCAAAGTCAGAATCGTTATTGCCGCCATTGTGACTTCATAGCAAAATCCATTCCTGGACTCAAATTGCATTCCACGCAGCCATCGCGAACAGATGCAACTCCTTTTATTTTTATTCTGTTTTTGGTATTTTTAAAATCCTTTCCTTCAAACACTCATACCTCGAAATTGATGCGAGTGGCCACCATTATTATTATTATTATTATTATTATTATTATTATTATTATTATTATTATTATTATTATTATTATTATTATTATTATTTTTAAAAAAAGGATTGACGTAACTCTTCACGAAGGTAAATAGTCAAGACGAAGAGTGCGATTTTAGATGTTTTATTTTTTGAACAATTTTAT
>NC_068994.1:51177714-51185793 GCF_001194135.2 Octopus bimaculoides | reverse complement strand
GTGTGTGTGTGTGTGTGTGTGTGTGTGCGTGCGATATAATCTGTTGTTTGCAGAAAGATGTCAGTAATCCGATGAGAATTCGTCCTTCTCTGCAACGGAAGTTAGTAATTTTAATCAATTTCCAGTGAAGAGCAACATTTAAAGTTTGAAAGGGAAATGTTCATAGAGAATCCAAGCATGATTTACGAAGATTCATTAATATTTTTACAGTGATCCATCATAAAGCCAACGCTAATACTCCGATCTCCGTAACCTAAAAGGTTTGAGATATCGATCGATTCAACGAGGGATTTTTTTTTTGTGTTTTGGTTTTTTTTTGCATGATCGATCGATTTGATACAGATAACCGTTAAATCTCTTCCATATAAAAACTTACTTTCTTTAAAGAAAAAAATAAATGAAAGAACACATTGGTTAACGTAGTCCTAGATTCATTGCTTGCTAAAAAAAAAAAGACAGAATGGTCGAGTTTGAAATGTATACTAAGCATAGATATTCTGGAACAGAGTTGAAAGATATAGAGTCAAAATTAAAAGAAGAGTGCCATTGTCATCTAGTGAACGATATTTCGACATCTTGTGTATCTTCAACAGGTTCAAAAAGTAATTTTGTCAATCTACTTCATTTTGGTTAATATATAAAGGATTGAGGTAACTCCTCCAAAAGATACCTGCTTATTATTGTTGTTGTTGTTGTTGTTATCGTTATTATTATTATATTATTACTACTACTACTACTACTACTACTACTACAACTGTTGTTGTTGTTGCTTTGTTATAACGGTGTGCTGGCAGAATCGTTGGTGCAGTGGACAAAATGCTTCACGGCATTTCTCCCAACCCACTACGCTCCAAATTTTAATACCGCCAATGTCGACTCTACTTTTCATCCTTTCAAGCCAATAAAATAAAGTACCAGTTAAATATTTCGGCTGATGTAATCACTGCTGGCTTTGCGCCTAAATTTTAAGCCATCATTATTTAATCCCAGGTTAGCGATAATCCAACAGACCTATAATCAAAAGCGATCATTATCCGTCTTTTATTCAGAGTGTAACTAAGACTACGTTATCGAATGACTTGCGTTTTCAAAGGATGTCAGGTGACACTTGAGGGTAATTTGAATGCTATTTCTAGCAATTCTCCTCAGAAGTTCATACGTAGACTTTTCCTTGTTTAAAAAGATGACATAATATAAAATCGCAAAACCAACAAAAATTATAAACGATTTTCGAAAAACTAGGATTCATGGCATCGAGTAACGAGTGAAAAGGGCTGTCTTGCCATGTCTTTCTAGTTTATTGATGTAAAACGTAAATTACACTTTTATATGATGTTCCAAAGAATTTGATCTTCAATCGATTTCCCTTCGTTGAGATATACCTTGTATCGATTTATGTTGTAAATTCAAATCTTGCCAGGTTTTCACTTTGGTTTTCCTCCTCCAGTTAGGATGGATACAATCAACTGTTGCTTCCTATAGAATATTTGGCCATGTGCTAATGCTAGAAATCATTGTTATTATTAGGACGCTTGGTAAGGCGGCGAGCTGGCAGAATCGTTAGAGCGCCGGACGAAATGTTTAGCGGTATTTCACCTGTCGCTACGTTCTGAAATCAAATTCTGCCGACATCCACTTTGCCTTTCATCCTGTCGGGGTCGATAAATTAAGTACCAGTGAAACACTGGGGTTGATGTAATCGACTAGTCTCTTCTCCACAAATCTGAGGCCTTTTGCCTCCAGTACAAAGGATTATTAGGACGCTTGGTAGCAGAACCAGTAAAATAATTACTGGGAATATTTATTCACATTTTGAATTGAAACTCAATAGAGTTAACTTTGCCTTTCATCTTTTCGTAGAAATCAATAGGCGTAGGAGTGGCTGTGTGGTAAGTAGCTTGCTTACGAACCACATGGTTCTGGGTTCAGTCCCACTGCGTGGCAACTTGGGCAAGTATCTTCTACTATAGCCTCGGGCCGACCAAAGCCTTGTGAGTGGATATGGTAGACGGAAACTGAAAGAAGCCCGTCGTATATATGTATATATATGCATATATATATATATATATATATATATATATATATGCATGTATGTATATGTATGTGTGTGTGTATATGTTTGTGTGTCTGTGTTTGTACCCCCAACATGGCTTGACGACCGATGCTGTTGTGTTTAGGTCCCCGTAACTTAGCGGTTCGGCAAAAGAGACCGATAGAATAAGTACTAGGCTTACAAGGAATAAGTCCTGGGATCGATTTGCTCGACTAAAGGCGGCGCTCCAGCATAGCCACAGTCAAATGACTAAAACAAGTTAAAGAGTAAAGAGTAAAGAGTAAAATAAAATGCCAGTCAAGCACTAAATTCAATACAATCAGCTACGCCCTTCTTCAAAATCACGTGAGCGTCTTTGTTAGAGATTATTATCGAAATTATTATTGAGATTAAGAATTGTAAGTAATGACGACGTAATTGACAAAAATACTTTACTGCTATTTCGTTGTGGTCCGTATCAAGAGCTCAGATATTTTCGTGGCCGACTTAGTCCTTATCCCAGCGGTTTGATGAAAGACGGGTGTGTGTAGTGATTTGATTTCGTTAATGGTTTCTAGCAAAGACAATATGATCACAGTTTAGGGAAAGTGTGTAATGGATTATATCTACCATCCTAGAACTTGACTAGAACCTTATTTTATCGACTTAGGAATGATAAAAGACGAGGTTTATTTTGGCAAGATTTAACTCATAAAATAAAATAATATAAAATAAAATACCGTAAACCGTTTTCCCTGCCAATCCACCGCCATTTTCTTTGCAAGCGCAGGCTAGGGCAAAATTTTTTGAGGAAGATGAATGGTTGCCCATGCAAATCTCTCCTCTCTACGTCACTAATGTTTATTCAAGAGAAAGGCCACTGACTTCTGCAATCTCGTCGCAGACGTTGTTTCCAGAAAGTAGCGCTTGCGACAACATTGGTGTCAAGCTGCATCGACCCAAGTTGGCGACCTTTTCCTATGAGAAGACAAACAGCTAGAACAAGTAAGCCATCTTCCCAAGCCCTCTAACGAGTTCCACCAAGCCACCACCCTTAATTGGCACTTCCTATCTCGGCCTCAAAATGATAAAATGCAAAGTTAACCTGAGGGGGATCAGAACAAATACTGCGAGGCATTTTATCCAACGTTCTAATGACTAACAATTCCTCGCCTTCATAACTACTCACCATATGATTTAGTATTATTAAAAGGAACTGAAAAGGCGTATATGCATTCACTTGATCTGCTAGAAATAACAGCTAAGTCTCCAGTAACACATGTCCTACAATCTTACATTAAAAATTTTTTTTTATTTTGGATAATGTAGTTTTAGGTGCACTTAAATGGGTGTGGGAGGTGTATAGGCAAAGTTAAAAAGCGTTCGATTATAGGTTTACTGGATCAAAATTAACCCTAGGCTAAAGAACACAGTATTAAATTGAAACTAAGCCGAGAAATATAGTCTGACCGGAAGTTGTTCCACGCAAACGTCGCTTCGTTGACATAGGAATGACGTCATTGAAAATGTTTTTGTGACCCAAATATGTTTGCAAGAAACGACAGCACTGGTCGATGATAGTATAAAATATCATTATATAGATTATATTTGAGGGAAATCTCTGTGTGACGTCATTTGAACTTTTACCTGACGTCAGTGCGATTCAGTATGTGTGTGTGAATGCATGTGTGAGTATGTGCGTGTGTTCATGCATGCATGTGTGTGTGTGTGTGTGTGTGTGTGTGTGTGTGTGTGTGTTCATGTGTGTGTAACGGAAGTGAATAACATATGAAATTAGATCTGCGATGCAAGCAATCGTTATAATAATTTTTGTCAAATCTGTCTGTCTATAAATAAATTCCGGTTTGGTTCATGACTCCCCCTCTCTTTCTATCGCACTCTGTTTCTGTATGCATACATGCATGCATGCATGGATGTATGCATGCATGTAGTATGTACGTATGCATGTATGTATGTATGTATGTATGTGCGTAAGTATGTATGTATGCATGTGTGCATGTATGTATTATGTACTCAGATACACGATACTCAACACGATCTTTAAGGACATTAAGCTACTAATTTGATAACATAATAAATTTCTTCTTCTAAAAGAAATAACTTTATTACAAAATGGAAAGAAAATCATTAACCTTCATCCTTTAAATTTCTCTTAAGAAAATTTACGAATATGCATTATATATATATATATATATATATATATACATATATACATATATATATACATATATACATATATATACATATATATATACACAAGCACACATACATATGTATGCATGTAAGTATGCATGTGTGTATATATGTATATATGGGTGTGTGTATGTGTATGTGCGTGTGTATATGTGTGTGTGTGCGTATGTTTGCTTATTTGTATATATATATATATATATATATATATATATGCGTGTGTGTGTATGTATATATATATATATTCGTGTATAAATATATTCGTATATATATATATATATATATATATATATATATATATATATATATATATATATATATATATATATATACGCATATATATACATATATATATATATACACGCGCACGCGCACACACACACACACACATATACATATATATATATATTCTTACATCCACATACACACTTGCAGACTTTTAGACTTTCCAACTTTATCATTTGAAGATAAACCAAAGTAAACAGAATCGATCAATTAAGAAAACATTGCAAATCCAGAAGAAATCCGGATGGATTAAAAAAACAAACTCGACAAACACAGACAAACCAAATTCTTTGGTGGTTGTACAAGCTGGATGGGTGGAACAACGGAGGCATCGCCGCAGAATCGAGAAAAGTGTTTATAGTAAATAACTGAATATAGGTAACTAATTTAAGGTTGCTGGGAGCTAAAAGTCCGATGAAAGAAATTGACGGAACCAAAGATAATACAAGAAAGCATCAGAATAAAATCTTGTTTGGTCTAATTTCGAACATATTTTCAACGTATAACGATTGAATTTATTTAGTCAATACACAGTGCGTCTGTTTGAGCGTAAATATTATTGGAGTGATGCATAAGATAACATTAGAGGAAGTAAAGTGTGGTTTGATATTCTTTTGTACTCTAGGTACAAGGCCCGAAAATTTTTTTTTTGGGGGGGGGGACAGTCGATTAGATCGACCTCAGTACGCAACTGGTACTCAATTCATCGACCCCGAAAGGATGAAAGAAACGTGCCCAAATTTCCACGCATCAGGATTGAACCAGGAACCATGTTGTTGAGAAGAAAACTTCTTACCACAAAGCCACATATAGCCATATAATATATGTACACTTATATGAGTGTGTACTTATGTATATGTGTGTGTGTGCGTGTGTTTGTGTATGCGTGCGTGTGTTTGTGTGTTTGTGTGTGCGTATGTGTGCGTGCGCGCGTGCGTGTGTGTGTACTTATTTCTTTACATTTCACTATTCTGAATTAAATTTTCATTACTCGTTGAACATTTTAAATGAAAAACACTTCATTTAAATGTGTTACGTTTGTGTCTAATTTATATACACATATACACGCACATACACACACATACATACATGCACGTGCACACAAAACACGCAGACGCAAATGCATACATACACACATACACACACACACACACACACACACACACACACACACTATGTTGTAATTTCTGAATTAATATTTTGATAGAAATTTAGTATAAAATTTGTTTTGACAGAGATTAAATTCCACCTGAAGGATTATTCAACTCGTTATGAAAAATTATTTTTGCAAGGCTACAGAGAAAATAATGGAAAAACTTTCTTTTTAGAAAATGGGAATCTACGGTGGTTCTTTAAAATTTGTGAGAAGAATTCTATATGAGAAATAATGTTTTTAATTATTTTGATGTATAGGATAAAATTCTGAAAAATAAGATGGAAGATTAGTGACGCCGGTGTGAGTTGACAAAGAAAGAAGGCGAAAGTATAAAATGGTCAGTTGAATGGGGGAATTGCTACACTAGTTTTGTATTGAATTTATTGAGGTCAAGAACATTGTGAAGGAGATTAAAGAAAGTGAAATTAATTTTAGTGGAATGTTTTCTTTTTGCGTCTTTGCGCTCGACTATGCATGTTAGTACTTCATTGAGATTTTAGTTCTTACGTGTATGCACGCGTGTATTTGCGCATGTATATGTGTTTGTGTGCTGTTGTTTATGTTTGTGTGAGTATGTATATGTGTGTGTATGGGTGAGTCCGTTTATTTCTATTTCGATTTATTTGTGTAAATTTGTTTTTGAAGTATGAGGAAAAGTTCACGTAGTGAATTAAATTTTAAAAAATCCGAATAATTATAAAAGTTTAAACTTTCTCAATATACTTGTATGATATGTATTAAGTATTTGGATTTGATATATACCAATGTATATTTTGTATTGTGGTGTTCTTTTATGTGTATAATCTTGTGTCTATATGTAATTGTGTGTGTATGTATGTGTGCGTCAAAGTGTCTGTGTGTGTGTGCGTGCGTGCGTGCGAGAGTAATTTTGTGTTGGAAGTGTGGGTCTTAATGCGTACTTGTGCGTGTTTACAACAAATAAACGCACCATCACCCTCACATACACAAACAAATAAACACTCTTACACATATACAAAACAAAGCAAAAAAACATACCAACATACCAACATACACATGCACAATAATATGCACACATATGAACTGCAATAACAAAGAAATAAATAAACAAATACAAATAAACGCTCTTACACATATACAAAACAAAGCAAAGAAACATACAAACGCACTCATACATACACACACACACATGTGTAAGAACAAACACAATCTCCACTCCTCTCTCTCTCTCTCTCTCTCTCCCTCCTTCACACACACAAACACACACATAAAAACATGCCACACAAAATCCAAAACAAAATTTACGTACTTCAAAATTCTTCACAAACTTTTTGACCTCGATAAATTGAATTGAGAAACTATACTAGCAATTTCCCAATTCAACTGACCATATTTCACTTTCAACTTCTTTCTTTACCCATTCACTCCGCTATCACTAATCTTCAAGCATATTTTTCAGAATTTTACTTTCACTTATTAAATACTTTCATTATTCTTCTCATAGAATTTTTTCTACACTTGTAAGTAACCACCTTAGTTTTCTTTTCTTAAAATGAAACTCTCTACTTATATATATGTGTACGTGTGTATGTGTGCTTGAGTGTGCATATTTACAAATATACAAATGTATTTATGCATAAATATATATTTATATATATATAATTATACATCACATACATATGTTCGTTTTTGTCTTTTTTAATTTTAATGTAAACTTACATATAAAAAATATTTTCAACATTAAATTGAAGGATCACCCAATACTTTACAGTAAAGGAGTAAAAAGAAATCACATTTTATTTTAATAAGGAAAACTTTAACAGTGACTTCGAAGTTTAGGTTTGAAACAACAATGGCAGAATCGTTAGCGCGCTGGACGAAATGCATAGCGGTATTTCGCCCGTCGCTACGTTCTGAGTTCAAATTCCGCTGAGGTCGATTTTACTATTCATCCTTTCGGGGGTCGAAGAAATAAGTACCAGTTGCGTGCTGGGATCGATGTAATCGACTAGCCCCTCCCACAAAATTTCAGGCCTTGTGCTTTTAGTAGAAAGGATTGTTGTTGTTGTTGTCTTCATTATCACTGTTTTTTTTTATTCATTGTACAGATGTACAATGTTACGGAGTAACCAAAACCAAAAATAGCAAAACCGTGCAAATAACGAAGAAAAGAAAATTGAAAAAAAAAAAACAAACGTTTAAGCAAATTACTTTACTATAGTTTCTTTGGAATTCGTCGGAAATAGAACTGAAATTAATTTGAAAGAATATTCAGTATTCATTGAAAATTATTTCAAAAGTATTTTAGTAATGTTTCCGAGAAACTAGAAAATAGGGAACATACCAAAAGACTATTCGTAAAATTGAATTTCCTTAATTCTTTCTCTGTTATATACATACATGGGTACATATATAT
>NC_068994.1:51176592-51177059 GCF_001194135.2 Octopus bimaculoides | reverse complement strand
ATTCAATATTAACAGTTTTGTATTAGAAAACTAATAGAATTTATACGGGCTGTAATAAGAAGTGCTCAAACTAGTTGAAACAAAAGTATAAAATCAATTGCAGAATAAAACCATTAGGTCAGCGACTCAAAAAGCCACAACCCACCAATGACCACATACAGGAAGTACAGCTTAAACCACAAAACCAAAATAGCAAAGGGAAGTAAAAATTTTATACATAAGAATAAGAATAAAATCGATTAAAAAATATAATAGAATAACATAAATAAATAAACTGCGATTAAAAGGCGATTAAAAATATTATAGAGCGGTACCGATATAGTGGAATAAATATATATATATATATATAAAAAAACAATAAAATAAAATAAATACATAGGGAAACGTAGTAAAATAGTTCATTCGTTGAGATTGGTGGGTTGTGGCTTTTTGAGTCGCTGACCTAATGGTTTTATTCTGCAATTAAT
>NC_068994.1:51175024-51175620 GCF_001194135.2 Octopus bimaculoides | reverse complement strand
ATATATATATATATATATATATATATATATATATACAGTAAAATTATACTGTAAGAGGAACTCACTCGGTTAGGGAGTAAACGTGTAGAATATATCTGCGCTGTAAAGCGTGCCTCATAACCAAAGATGTAAACATGTAAACAATTTGCATAACAGGGGTATATACTGAGCACTTAACACTACGTTTTTGTAATTTTTGCTAAGCACTGAAAGGGCGTATTAATAGGATTATATAATTTTCAACAAGCAATTATGTAATCTTAACAGTTAATTTATTGAAACGTGTAGTGGTCGTTTAAAGTGTAAAATACCTAAAATGTTTTCTGTGTTTTATTAATAATGTTTTGTGGCTCATATACCGTGCACAAGCCTGCCCAGTGGTTTGATTCCCCGTACTGTACTGCACTGCTATGGGAGTGAAGTATGGGACCTACCACTGAGCCCGAACTTTTGTATGTATGTATGCATACGTATTATATATTATGCATGTATGTTTTAATATATGTATGTATGTATATAAGCATGTGTGTATGTATATATGTATGCATGTATATATGTATTTATGTATGTATGTTTGTATGTATGTATTATGTATT
>NC_068994.1:51173900-51174924 GCF_001194135.2 Octopus bimaculoides | reverse complement strand
AAAGACACTCTTCGGTCATGAATGACCATGGGATTGCACCGAGAATGTTCCTCTCTCAGGCGCAAGTCCAGGAAAAGTTGTTTTTTATGGAAGACCAGAAGTCGCCTATGTAAACCAGTTTTCTCCCCTCTCCACGCCACCGATGTTATCCAAGAGAAAGGCAATGGCCAGTACAACTTGGCACCAGTGACGTCGCAGCTCATTTCTACAGCTGAGTGAACTGAAACATGAAATAGTGTCTTGCTCAAAAACAAAACACATAGCCCGGTCCGGGAATCGAACTCACTACCTCGGGATTGTGAGCCCGACGCTCTAACCACTGAGCCTTGCGCCTTCACTTTACATTATACTATGTTACTATTTTGGTGTTAAAGCATGAGGTATCTTCGCAAATGTAAATATTTAGAGACGTCGTAAATGAGAGATTTTGTATTTGAATGTAGGTGAGGGGTTCTCTACTTCAGCTCGACCTACAAGAAATAGCAGTTAAATTCCTTTCGGATCAATTCACACACTACTCTCTTGAAGTAGGGAAACATAAGGGAAAATGCAATCCTAGATATATCCACGGCCGAGAAAAGGAAAGACGACGGTCTGATCTCTACTGGGTTGTCTTTGATTACAAATCTGCTCGGTCAAGAGTGACCACCTGGTCGTAAACAGTAATAGCAGCAACGATCACAGTTATAACGTCTTCATACACGTCATTGCATCGATCATAACATAACCATCACACCCACAGACCTATCAAACAGACAGCATTGATAACAAATGAATAAATAAATAAATGATGTGGAGTGATGGAAAGTAGATGTAAAGCTTGGTTAAATGATCTGTTCTAAGCAAAACAGATGTATTCATTCAGATATTCTACATACATATAAGTGTGCATGTATACTCACACACACACATATATATACATACATATACGCATATATATATATACATACATATATAGATAAACATATATATGTATATATATTATACATATGTATATATATATATATATGTATATATATATATA
>NC_068994.1:51171080-51173545 GCF_001194135.2 Octopus bimaculoides | reverse complement strand
ATATATATATATATATATATATATATACAAGTATATATTCATGTGTTATTCATGTTTGAGATAAAATACGTGTGCCAGTGTTTGCCTGTGTATGTGTGTGTAAATACACACGCATATATATACAGAACTATATCAATAAAACGTTTCCTCCTGTCAGACGACTGATAAATTTGAGAGAAAATTCGCTGTTCACCGTCACAATGTTTAAAATGGCGACAGAGTTAATGTAAAGTGAATTTAGCGATATAAAAGCGGGAAAATGAGTTGATGTTGATTTTTCTCCGCCATTTATAGTGTTATCTAAAACTATGTTGTGGTGGTATTTAACATTGGTTAATTTCAATTCTTGAAGCTAAATATAACTTCTTTTGACACTGACCAGCAAACAGACACGCACACACACACACACACACCTTCTCTCTCTCTCTCTCCCACTCTTTCTCTTTCTCTCTCTTTGTCTCTCTCATATACACATTATCCCAAAATATGTATGTGCTTTGGGATTTATAAAAAGAAAATGTACTGAATATATACTGGCGTTTATTCGTTCACCTGAAAGCAAAGAATTGGCGAAGACATTAGGGCGTCGTATACAAAATTTCGTGATATTTCTTCTGTTTCTAAGGAGGCGAGCTGGCAGAATCATTAGCACACCAGGCAAATTACTTAGCGGCATTTCGTCCGTATTTACGTTCTGAGTTCAAATTCCGTTGAGGTTGACTTTGCCTTTCATCCTTCCTGGGTTGATAAAATAAGTACCAATACAGCACTGGCACTCCGTTGGTTACGAAGACGACCAGTTGATCCGATCAGGTGAACAGTCTGCTCGTGAAATTACCATACAAGTGGTTGAGCACTCCACAGACACGCGTACCCTTAACGTAGTTTTCAGGGAGGTTCAGCATGGCACAGAATGTGATAAAGACGGGCCCTTTGAAATACAGGTACAACTTATTTTTGCCAGCTGAGTGAACTGGAGCAACGTGAAATAAAGTGTCTTGCTCAAGGACACAACATACTACCGAGATTTGAAAATACGAACTTATAATCCTAAGCCGAATACTCTACGTTTGCATATACAAATAAATCTACGGATAGCCTTGACTGAGGGAGGCTTCAGTATGAGGCCGAAACTTTTCTCCGCCGAAAATAGGCAGGGGAAATACTTAGGATAAATTCTTTGAAGTTCCATATTTTAGGTGTCAGAAAAACAATGAAAGGATTTCATTATATACATACATACATACATATATATATATATATATATATATATATATATATATATATATGTATGTATGTATGTATGTATGTATGTATGTATGTATGTATGTATATGTATGTATGTGTGTATGTATATTACTTTTATTCATTTAACCTAATGGGAATGAAACACACTTCACTTTTGTTGACACCTCAACGATACAATTACTACTTCTGCAGAAAACCTCTGGTGTAAATACATGCACACATGCACGCACGCAGGCACACGCACACACACACACACACACACACACATACACACACACCTCACACCACACACACACACACCATATATAAATTTATGACTATATATATATATACATATATATATGTATTTATATATTTATAGATATATAGATATATATACGCATATATATATACACATACATATGCATATGTATATGAACACATACATGAATACATGCATACATATATACATGCATACATACATAATAAATCCGTAGGAATTGTTTTCCTATAAATACGCATTTGTTCATGTATTTCTCTGTTTTTTTCCTTTTTCATTTACTGTTACTGTTTTTGTTTGTTTGCTTGTTTTTTTGTTTGTTTTGTTTGTTTTATTTTTTGTTTTGTTTTTTTGTTTAGCTTCTTTTTTTTCTTTCTTTATTCCACTTGTCGCTGCTGTTACGGCAAATAAGATCGTGAAATCTTTCACCTAAAATGGCGGACCTTCGATAAATTGTTTTGTATTTTTGCTTGATTTCAAACACCCAAATTTCGCTTCGTTATGATATTAATTTAGTCTCAGCACTTTTTAGTCACTTTTATACTGAGCTTCTATTATTTTTCTTTTCTTTTCTTTTCTGTATCAGAGTAAAACCACTCTGAATTAAATGAACCACGCACAATACAAACACCAAACACACAAATAGAAACATTTGCTGAAAATTGATTCTAACAACTTAAATATCTTAGGTGTATTTTTTTATACAACCTACGCGTTGTAGATTTAACATACTTAGAGAAATTTTAACTCCATGAAACCAAATCTGCAAATATCCCCAAATCCTTCGCTGTTACTTTCTTTCCACTATTTTTCTCTTTCTCTTTCTCTTTTTCTCTCTCTCCTCTCTCTTTCTCTCTCTCTCTCTCTCTCTCTCTCTTTCCGTTTATCTATCTATCTATTTATCTATCCATCTATCGATCTGTCTATCTATCTATTTATCTATCTCCCTCTCGCTCCC
>NC_068994.1:51164326-51167087 GCF_001194135.2 Octopus bimaculoides | reverse complement strand
AGCTCGGTCATGGAGACGAGCTGCGGGAAAGCGCGTCGCACAAACGGCGACCACACCTGCTCACCGTCGTCTACGTAGAGCCGGAGATGTCGCAGTCTCAGCGCATGTCTGCGCATCATCAACCACGGCATGCCCAGCCCTCCTTTCAGCGGGTGTTGGCAACAAACGGATCGCCTCACCATCGGAAAGCTTCCTTTCCACAAAAAGCGGAAGAGGATGCGCTCCATTTCGGTGATGGCGCGATCGGGACAAGGCACGACGGTCAGGCGGTATTCGATGACGGACGATAGATAGATAGATAGATAGATAGATAGATAGATAGAAACACACACACATATAACTAAAAAGGAAAAATTTAGTTGTCACTAATATTGACTGAGGGTGCAGGAAAGCACCTACATTGCTAGAAACAAGAGTCAAAGACCTTTATAGCTACAAAAGGCATACTGTCTATGTACTGACAGGGGAGATAACCGCCCCACAGCAAGCGAGGTCACTATTGAAGCATATTCTGTTGTGTCTAGAGAGAGTCATTTTCTTTTCGTGCCTTATAATTTAACACACTCACCGGTAAAATTTCCATTTATTTCCTAAAAATTTTCCTAAAATTTTCATCATCATCATCGTCATCGTCATCAAAGTCACCAACATCATCATCATTATCCACCACCACAACGAACGTCAGCATCATCATGACCACCACCATCGCAATAAACTAGCTTTTAAGCAATCATCACCATCATCATTACCACTGCAACAATCATCATCACCATCATTACCAACATCATCATCACCACCGTCATCATCATCACCATCCTCACCATCGTCATCACCATCAGCAGCATTATCATCGTCGACGTCGCTGTCATCGTTCTCATTATCATGATCATCATCATCACAATCATCATCGTCGTCCTCCTCACCATCGTCGTCGTCGTCGTCATCATCATCATCATCATCATCATCATCACCGTCATTGTCCAGAACCAACGCGCCCACTCAGTATGCATCACAAACTATAACTGCCTGCCATTTGCAGCAACCATAAATACTGCGCATCATCATCATCATCAGCATCATCATCATCATCATCATCATCAGCATCATCATCATCATCATCATCATCATCATCATCACTACCACCAACACCACGCACTTCCATTACACCACCACAACCGCCACCACTATCGCTATCGCCACCATGGCCAACAATTCTACAAGCACCACAACCACCACTACCACCGTCATCGCTACTAGTAGTAGTAGTAGTAGTAGTAGTAGTAGTAGTAGTAGTAGTAGTTGCTGTTGTTGTAGTAGCAGCAGCAGCAGCAACAGTAGTAGTAGAAGTAGTAGTAGTAGTAGTAGTAGTAGTAGTAGTAGCAGCAGCAGCAACAGTAGTAGTAGTAGTAGTAGTAGTAGTAGTAGTAGTAGCAGCAGCAGCAGCAACAGTAGTAGTAGTAGTAGTAGTAGTAGTAGTAGTAGTAGTAGTAGTAGTAGTAGTAGTAGTATCACCGCCACCACATCCACTGCGTCAGAGCTCCTTCTTTGCGGGAACAGAAATGGACACCTCCCACCTAATCAAAAATGAAACATAATTCATTCGCCAGAGCGCTGGGAATTGTTTTGTATTCTTCAGACAACAGAAAACATTATCATCTCGATGTACAAAGAAACAAATACAAAACACACACACACACACACACACACACACACATACAAATGTTTGTGTGTGCGCGTGCTCATGTGTTTGTGTGTGTATGTACGCATACATACATACATATATATACATACATACATATATACATATATATATACATCTATATATATGTGTGTGTGTATGTATACACCTACATAACGTATATTTGTAAATAGTATATATATCTATATTATAATGAAGAAAGCTGCTTGATAATTGGGTAATTAACAGTTACTAATAGAAAGCAATTATTAAAGTCTTGACTGTCTGGAAATTTTTTTATAAAATTATGTTCCAAGAAATTTCCTCTAATTTCGATTTTTAAAGTTTATTGAATATTTGAAGTTTAAGTTTTCACAAACTTAAATATTCGTTGCATTCACCGCAGAGTTCGTTGCAGGCGAAATTTTCCGTTTTCATTTGTAACAATCTCTCACTCTCTCTCTCTCTCTCTCTCTCTCTCTCTCTCTCTCTCTCTCTCTCTCTCTCTCTCTCTCTCTCTCTCTCCCTCTCTCTCTCTCGCCTCTATATTCATTAATGGTAATTTAGTTTATATTTATTTCAATGTTTTCATTTCAAGTTCTCAATCGCTATTTGCAAAATTCAGTTTATTCTATATACGTATTGTAAAACAATTATTTATTGAATGAATGAATGCTATTAGACAAAATAGCTGTATAACTTATTTTTGATCAAGCGAAAAATGTTTAATATATAGGTGTAACATTTTTTTTTAAATTTTAAGAAGTGATGTTGTTGGTATTGCTGGTTGGAAAGCTATAAGGCGTACAACAATAACTATGTGATCGCTACTATTTCTAGCACGCAAAATGTTCCACACACACACACACACACATTTCGGCTGATACATACATACATACATACATACATACATACATATGTGTATGCCTTTGTGTTTGGATGGGGGTGAAAACGCATAATAGTAATGGTTGGAATACCAATGATTGTAAATCTACTCAGTAAGAACTAACCTGGCGATAATCAACAACAAAAACAACTACACTGTGACATTATATTAAAGGTCATAGTTCTATATTGTTTATA
>NC_068994.1:51162759-51164280 GCF_001194135.2 Octopus bimaculoides | reverse complement strand
TATATATATATATATATATATATATATTTATTTATATATATATATACATCATATATATATATTTTAATCCAGTATATTTACATATATATATATACGTACGTGTGTGTGTGTCTATTTGAATATTAATACATATATACACACACACACACACACACACACACACATTCTATACCACTCTGCTAGGAGTACAAAAATGAATACAAATACCAACTTTTGTTTTGGCTACCCCCACCCACGGACCAGAATCTCTTTGGTTAACTTTCTCATTTCTTTCTTTCCCAAAATTTTGGTAATCTTTGACCTCATAATTCTTATTCCTTTACTTCGCGAAATAATTCTTCACATTGTGATTGGTTATTTTTAGTTGACAGGAATTAATTAAATTTTTGTGTTTTATGTTGTTTTTCATTTTGTTTGTATTTTTTTTTTTTTTCATGTTTTCATACCGAATTCTTGTGAAAATATATAATTTACAAACAGTGAGAAAAAGAAATAAAACATTCAAAATAACTGAAGATTCAGTTCGATCGTGGTTACCATGGAAACAGTAGTGGACAGGAAAATACTTTCGTTGGTTTCATTCGTAGTTAAGGGGAGACTTCAAGAATATTCTTATATCCTAATGAAGTGTCTACTGGCACCAAAACTTTAAATTTGTCTGTGTCTGACCGTAAAAAAGACTTTCTTTTTTTTTTGTTTTGATTATTTTCAATACATGCATACATATGCACACACATATACACACGAACAAGCACATAAATAAGCACATACCTACGTATATACATACATATATATATACATATATATATATATATATATATTATATATATAGAAGGAGAGAGAGAGAGAGAGAGAGAGAGAGAGAGAGAGAGAGAGAGAGAGAGCGAGAGAGAGATGGACGGATAAATATGTATACGTGCCTGTATGTGTTTACGTACGAATTTATGTTCTTGCACACACATACACATATAAATATATAATATATATTACATATATAAAATGATGAATAGGTATACATGTGTATATTTAGCTTTATATATGTTCCTAAATTAATGTGCATGTTCGTTGTATCTAATCATAAATTTTTTTTCTGTAAGTCCCACATAATTTCTCTCAAACACCACCGGCGAGTATTGTGCTTGCTATATTTGCCACGGCCTTGTAGAAGCAAGATTCCTTAAGCAGACAATTCAGTTTACTTCTGTATAGCAAGCTGATTATTGCGGCAGAGAAAGTGTCTTAGACTGGGATGCGATATCTAGGTAGCACTAAAATCTAGGCAGCTGTAGCTTAGCTTAATTTTGTTTCTATTTAAGAACTTTTAAAATTTATATGTTTAGGAAATGATTATTTGCAGGGACAGGAACTTGCAAGTCACATTGTGAGCTATATTCATGTTGTAGGGCGAGTTGAACCAAATTCTATTTCTATTTTTGGTCTTACCGATATGTGGCGCCCGCTCTTTATATGCTATTTTCTCACTAAAGCCAGTTTTTGGAAGAGTATGACAAGGTAACAGAA
>NC_068994.1:51160739-51161863 GCF_001194135.2 Octopus bimaculoides | reverse complement strand
TGGTGGTGGTGGTGGTGATGATGATGATGATGATGATGATGATGATGATGATGATGATAATGATGATGATGATGATGCTGATTAGATAATTTGTTATTATTTCCAGGTGTATCCGTATCAGTGAGCTGTTTCACGCTAGTCGCCATATCGCTGGAAAGATACTTCGCCATTTGCAAACCACTCCATTCACGGTCGTGGCAGACGTTATCTCACGCCTATCTCACCATAGCAATCTGTTGGGTTTTGGCTGGCATTGTCACCATCCCGATTGGCACCTATACCAGACTGAGATCGTTCCCATCGTTGAACGTGTGCCGTGAGTTCTGGACCAGTAAACTAGCAGAGAAAATCTACACTATCAGTCTGGACAACATTCTCCTGCTTTTTCCTATTGTCATAATGTCAGTGGCCTATGGCAAGATAGTGAAAACTCTCTGGGAAGGAATACGGCTGGAGGCACAAGTGGAACGAGGTAAGAGGCTTTCTTGAAGTTCTTGGTGTTTTTTGTCACTTTTATTGCTTATTTTTTCTTATTCTTTTATTCTTTTACTTGTTTCAGTCATTTGACTGCGGCCATTTGACTGACGGAGCACCGCCTTTAGTCGAACAAATCGACTCCAGGACTTATTCTTTGTAAGACTAGTACTTATTATTCTATCGGTCTCTTTTGCCGAACCAATAGGTTACGGAGACATAAACAAACCAGCATCGGTTGTCAAGCGATTGTGGGGAGACAAACACAGACACACACACACAAATACATACATACATACATACATCCGTCTACCAAATCCACTCACAAGGCCTTGGTCGACCCGAGGCTATAGAAGAAGACACCTGCCAAAGGTGCCACGCATTGGGACTGAACCCAGAACCATGTGGTTGCGAAGCAAGCTTCTTATCACACAGCCACGCCTGTGCCTATATATATATCTTTTTTATTTTATTTCTTTGTCTTGTTTTTATGGATTAGTTGGGAGAAGAACGACAACAAACATCTCGTTTCCCCGGGTCTTCGAGACAATTAGAAGGATGAAAGAAAGTTGTCCTAAAAATCACGTTTTTGCCGCTAATACTTTGAACAGAATGGATTGTGCCAAAGAACATCTGACTACTCAGAGTTT
>NC_068994.1:51159377-51159804 GCF_001194135.2 Octopus bimaculoides | reverse complement strand
TCTGTCTTTACGTTCTAAGTTCAAACTCCGCCGAGGTCGACTTTGCCTTTCATCCTTTTGGGGTCGATAAATTAAGTACCAGTTGCATATTGGGGTCGATCTAATCGACTGGCCTTCTTCCCCAAAAAAATTTCAGGCCTTGTGCCTAGAGTAGAAAAGAATCGCTGACGAGGCAAAGGCAGCGAGCTGGCAGAAACGTTAGCACGCCGGGCGAAATGCTGAGCGGTATTTCGTCTGCCGTTACGTTCTGAGTTCAAATTCCGCCGAGGTCGACTTTGCCTTTCATCCTTTCGGGGTCGATAAATTAAGTACCAGTTACGCACTGGAGTCGATATAATCGACTTAATCCGTTTGTCTGTCCTTGTTTGTCCCCTCTGTGTGTAGCCCCTTGTGGGCAGTAAAGAAATAAGAAACGTTAGCACGCCGG
>NC_068994.1:51149600-51152779 GCF_001194135.2 Octopus bimaculoides | reverse complement strand
CCCCTCACCCCGCCGCTGCCTCTTCACCACCACCACCATCGTCTGCACCGCCACAGTCTTTACCATTCGCACCGCCGCCATCATCACTATCACCGTAACTGCTGCTGCTGCTGCTACTACTACTACTACTACTACTACTACTACTACTACTACTACTACTGCTGCTGCTGCTGCTGCTGCTAGGAATAGTAGTACGGCGAATGGTAGTACTAGCAGCAGCAGCAGTAGTAGTAGTAGTAGTAGTAGTAGTAGTAGTAGTAGTAGTAGTAGTAGCATACCTGACACTGTAATCTACCCTCACCACCAACACCGTGTTCCTCACTTACCCATCATCCAATCAGCCTCCGTACCACTTCAAACTTCGCCAACACAACAACTAACTGCACCGCCAACGCCACCACCATCACCACCACTACTACCAAATTATTACTACTTCTATTACTACCACTATTACTTTCATAACAACGACAACTACAACTGCTACTAATAATAATACTAACACTACTGCCACTACTGCCACTACTACTACTACTACTACTACACCAACGTCACACTCACCTCATCCACTGTCACCACCACCACCACCACAGCAACAACAACAACAACAATCATTTTCACTACTACTGCTATCAAATCAGTCACCACCTTCACTAACAACACCACGACACCAACTACTATAACTTCTACTACTACTACTACTACTACTACTACTACTACTACTGCTGCTGCTGCTGCTACTGTCTTCACTAGTACCACTTCAGTAGCCTATATGTACACCACTGCCATCAGCGCCACCTAGCTAAACACCAATACCAACACCAACACAGCAACCGCCATAATACCACCACCGTCGCTACCACCACTACTACTACTACTACTACTACACATGTACACACATGTGTAGTTAGCACGCGTATATACATACATGCAAGCACATTTAAGCGTGTAAATATATATACAGAATTTGAAAAATATAAAGAGAACGAAACAGGAAAAGCAAGCTAAGAGGTATACAAATTAAGAGAGAGGAGGCAAAAGAAGAAGAGAGAGAGAGAGAGAGTGAGTGAGTGAGAGAGAGAGAGAGAGAGAGAGAGAGAGAGAAGGAAGAGAAAGAGGCAGAAATAGAGATATAGACTGGGAAAGAGGTATGCATAAAGATATGGAGAAAGAAGAATAAGGAATAGAGTGGAAAACACAAAACGCGGAAGAAATAGACAGGCATACACAGAGAGAGAATGATAGAGAGAACGAGAGAGAGAGAGAGAGAGAGAGAGAGAGAGAGAGAGAGAGAGAGAGACAGTGAGAGAGATAGAGAGAATAAGAGGAAAAAAAAGAACAGAGTAAGGTAAAGGGACGCAGTCATATATAGGGACAGATAAAGAAAATATAGATAGATAGATAGATAGATAGATAGATAGATAGATAGATATTATATATATATATATATATATATATATATATATATATATAGAGAGAGAGAGAGAGAGAGAGAGAGAGAGAGAGAAACAGTGATTAAGTTTGTGGATAAAAAGAGTAGAAGAAGAAGTCAAATACTACAAATGTTTCAAAAGAACACCGAGTGCATATTACGTAACATTAAAAGCGCTTTATAGTTATCCGGTTTCACTTCTCTTCAGTTACATACGGCTCTTCTGTTGGGAATTATATGCTTTTCCCAAGCTGTTTTTTTTTTTTTTTCATTTCTCTTTTAGTAATTCATCGCAGCAAATAATTTGCAACACAATTGCCAAATGGTCTTGAAGAGAAGGGACGCCAGAGAGCTGTGAAGCAAAAAAAGAGAAACTTCTGCCATAGCCTCTAGCCGACCAATGCCTTATGAGTGGATTTGGTAGAGAGAAACTGAAATAAGCCCATCGTATAAGTGTGTGTGTGCGCGTGTGCGTGCGTTTCTTTGTATGTGCCTAAACGTCCCCTTGTCTTGGCATCGTCTGATGGCTGTAAATAAGCATCATCGTCATACAAGCGATTTTGTTCGTTTCTTGTCTTCCGTGGAAAAACCATGTCTGAACATGGTGTAAATGATACCTTGCTTAGAAACAAGTGAGGGTAGGTGACAGAGAAAGCATCTTGCCGTAGAAAATGTCTATCTCAACAGATTTCGTCTGACCCATGCAAGCATAGAAAAGTGGAAATTAGAACATTCATGATGATAATGATGCGAAGGAGAAGGAGGGGGAGGAGGAAGAGAATGTTTAAAGACATCGAAGCGCCGCCATATACAGAAGCACACAGAGATGCAGACAGAGGTAGAGTGAGAGAGAGGAGGGGGAGAGAAAAGGAGAGAGTGTGTCACACAGACAGAACAAGTATATAGCTTGTATACGCAGGGTGTTCACAAAGTCTCTCCGCAGTGAGTATTTGATGGTTTTCGGGCGATTCTTCTACACTGGTCCTTTACTTACTCCCCAGTCAAAAAAAAGTCTGGCGGTGCTTAATCAAGTGATCTTGGTGGCCAAAATCTCTTCGAAATAATCTGTTCACTGAAAAACTCTTGAAATAGCGCCATCGTGATGGGCAGGATGAAAAAATTCACTACGGAGAGTCTTTTTGAACACCCTGTATATATGTATACATACACACACACACACGCACGCTTATACGCGCGCGCGCGCGCGCACGCACACACATATATATATACATATGCTTTTGATGAAATTTCCCAAATGGTTTTTCTCTAGTTTTTTACTTAACATGCGTACTTCTTAGAAATATAAGCTTTCTCTGTATGTGTGTTTGTGTGTGCGTGTGTGTGTATGTGTGTGTGTTATTGTTTTGTTTTTATTTTGCGTAGGTTTTTATTTTTTGTTTTTGGTCTTTGTTTCATTTTTGTTGTTTTTTTTATTTTGGCTTTGTTTTTTTTTCAATGTTATGAATTAAATAATATTTCATACAAAATTTGTTTATTACATGAACCAAAACACGCGCCAGAGATTTGATTAACTCATACATAATTAATGTTAACCTCGTTTTCTATATTATAAATTCGATTAAATACACATAAATTATTTTTTCAAAAATATATGTTACTCTAATTTCTTAAAGCTATGAATATAATTCTCTCTTATGAACTTGGTATGAGGCATTGCGATATGGCATTCAACAATAACCATCCATTTCAAAACTGGTATCGTGTTTCGATCTTAGGAATACCTTGATAG
>NC_068994.1:51147190-51149220 GCF_001194135.2 Octopus bimaculoides | reverse complement strand
TTAAGAAAAGTCTTTCATATTTTTACTGTTCCACTAGCAGATTGCACTTGTAATGTACGAATCAGCAGGTCAGTTTCTCTTTCTGAAAATCCCAGTTTATCCAGATTCTCCTTTAAGCATTTACTAACAAAACCTAGTGCTCCAATTATTATTGGTATAAATATGAATTCATAGCCTGGATATAGAAACTGAAAGTTTCGAAGCAGTTGTCCATAGATATCCTCTTTTTCTTTGATTCTCAAAGAGATATTTATATCTGCAGGGCAGCTGACTTCTATGATGGTACATACCTTTGCCCCTCTGTCCCAAACAACAATATCCGGCCTGTTATGCTTACATTTGACAGAAGTTTTGATGGGAATATTCCACCTGTATTCCTTGAGTTGGTGTTATGTATGCATGTATGTATGTACGTACGTACTATGTAAGCATGCCTGCATGTATGTACGTATCAAGCCACTCCTAGAGCTATTGGAAATGTAACCCAGTACAACCTGTTGTATGGTCGGGCTGTCGGCAACTAAATCACCCCTGTTACTAAATTTTATACAGCAACCTTCACATTACATGACCACCATTGGGATCTGTTTTTTTATTATTCCATGACTACCATTGGGATCGATCAGGTAATGGACAAGGATTCTGGATTATTTTTCCAGTTTTTTCACATAATTTTTGAGAGTGGTCGGATTCATTTTTAGTATTCTCATTTGTGAGCGCAATCGAGTTTATTTCAGATATTCTCATTTTTAAAATCATCTCTGGCTAATTTTTGAGGGGACGCCTTGGCGGCGGCTTGCGTTCATTGAGTGCTCTTGTTATGATTAAATTTATTAGGAATTCTATTTTTAAAATGTTTAAATATTTTGTGTATAGTAGAAGTATAGCGAGTTTATTGCACTTAAATTTTAACAAAATCTTATATGGATCCCCAAGGGCCATATGAACCCCGATTGCGAACCACTGTTTTGGAACATAAACCACGGTAAGCAAACTCTCAATGTATGATAGTACTTATTTCTCAGTCTATGGTAGACTCTCAGTCTATGGTAGTACTTATTGAAACCGCAATTCACCAACGCTCGCTTCGAGACTACTTCCGGTTCTTGAAAGCCAATAATCAAATATCATTTATTTAATTTCTATAGCGTGTGAGGAGAAGGTATTTCATCCTGAAGTGGGTGGTATTTCTTCATTTCGTCTACCTACACGGTAGTGACGCATATTTGATTATAACACTAGTCTGACGCGACAAAGACTTCATGTATAAAAAAAGAGAGAGAGAAAAGCGCAGCGTCCACATTATATTACAATAAAATAAACCTGTTATCATTACATAAACATAATAAGAATATCTCGTAACAAGTGTATCACATAGCTCAAAGAGACGTCATTGCTTTTCGTGCCAAATAATTCCATTTGATATTCTTTCGTTCTTCAGTGATTCGGGCATTTATCATACATGTGTATGTGTGTGTGTGTGTGTTCATATTCAAATGCAGGCGTGGCTGTGTAGTAAAAAGCTTGGTACCCAAACGCGTAGTTTCGGATTCGGTCCTATCTCGTTGCACCTTGGACAAATATCTTCTACAATAGCCTCGGGCCAACCAAAGCCTTATGAATGGATTTGGTAGACGGAAACCGGAAGAAGCCCGTCGTATATATATGCAAAAGAGACCGATTGAATAAGTACTAGGCTTTAAAAAAATAAGTCTTCGGGGTTCGATTCGTTCGACTAAAACTCTTCAAGACGGTGCCCCAGCATGGCCGTAATCAAATGACTGAAACAAGTAAAAAAATAAAAGAATGTGTGTGTGTGTGTGTGTGTGTGTAAAAAGTTGCTAACCCTTTCGTTGACTTGTTAGAAAATAAGAGAGGTTATAAATTATACGTAGCACAGGAAAGAAAGAATACATTTATTTTATGAGAAAAAAAAAAATTGTGTTAATTTCGTTACGTGAAAGATACTTTAATCAATTGATAGCAAATTTAACTCCAAAGTAATTTTTTTATTTTAATTTCTTGTTTTT
>NC_068994.1:51146076-51147009 GCF_001194135.2 Octopus bimaculoides | reverse complement strand
AGTCAGCGGTAAATCAGCTCAAGCAATAACTGGGAAATTAACCTTGCGATATATCGGCATCTCGTTCGGCGATGGGGATGGGGCGGGGTGGGCGGGTAAGGAAGTGTTGTAATCTTAGTCATTTGCATACCATGGAAACCGAATTAAGTTCCGTCTTAATGAGTCCCTAGTGCTCAGAACAGACCAAAGTGTAAGTTTATATAAAATTTATTCAAAGAAGAATTGAACATTGAAGCAAAAATGTTTACAAGTCAAAATACGAAAAGAAGATAGCAAAAAATTCTTAAAAGGAGATAGCAAAAAAATTCTTAAAATTTGAAATAATTTCTTTTGAGCGCGATGTCGAACCTGTAAAATGATACAAAACTGGCCTTCTCAACTGAAGTTACCTAATGTTTTTTTATAATGTTTCATAAATGCCAGTGGCCCATTGAAACTAAAACGAGACAAAGCAGGGGCACAACATATACGTCGGAGAAGGCAAAAAAAAAAATTATAAACGCTTGGACGAAATCTTTAAGCAAATAACAGGGAGTAAAAGTATACGTTTGGTCCCTAGATGAGCTAAAAGGTAAAATGGTCATCTGTGGTCAGAACGGAAGTGGCCAACTGAGTACAGACAGAGGCGAAGTAGATAAGTACTTTGAGACGACGCAGTAGAAGAGAAAACGAAAAAGAAGAGGGAACAACAAGAGAAAAAGAGACAGACATCAGAAGCGTATAACTTTTTATTTCTCGTTTATATCACACTTGTAGTTACATACATTTTTAGTATCATTATTGAACATTTTTTATATCTTATTTTTACTATGATTATATTTTTTGTTGCTATTATACTTTTTCTTACTTATTTTCAACTATTTTTACGACTTTTCATATTTTGGCTTTTATTGTTTTACGATTATGGTTTTTGTTTTTTTTTCTTTCTTTTTT
>NC_068994.1:51143061-51145106 GCF_001194135.2 Octopus bimaculoides | reverse complement strand
TATATATATATATATATATATATATATATTAGAGGAATAAATGTAAAATACATTACGCAGGATATATCGTAAACAATTCAACATTATTTACGAACATATCACTGGCCAGTTTTATTGTTGAGGAGATATGAATGGTTCTAGTGGCTTTATAGCGGTTTCGTCTGCTATTTCTAGACATGTAAGGGTTTTTATAACTCTCTCTGTTATAATTGTGATTTATTCATAGTTATACACTCTTCTTATATATATATATATATTGCATCAGCAAAAAAAAACAACTGGATGGGAGGTGCTTAATATACTGTGCAAGGGGGTTGAACCTGAGTCGAAGTAGTTCAGGTAATATAATAAACCTAGCGGTTCTAATCGTCCTGTGGCACCCGAAATCTTTGCTCTTCTTTTGTTTGGTTGCTTGGTTCTCTTCGCGTTTTCATTCATTAACAAGCTATATTTATCTCTATATTTAATCCTCATTATACCGCACACATCTTCCATCATTAATCATTACTTCTCTGTTGTTCTCTCTCTCTCTCTCTCTCTCTCTCTCTCTCTCTCTCTCTCTCTCTCTCTCTCTCTCCTCCAACAACAACATCGTTCAAGAAATAAACCAATAATAACAACAGCATTTTGTCTTGTATTTCTATATTTTCCTTTGTTTATTTTTATTTTCACTTATTATCTTTTATATCTTTTTTTTAACTATTATTTACTTTTTTTCTGTTCTCTTCGTTGTTAAATTTTTCACTTTATTTTACTTCTGTTTTCACTATTCTTAACATTTTAAAATTTTAACATTTACTATTAGTATTATTATTTTTAAACATATTTTTAGTACAATTATTTATTATATTTTAATTGTTACAATTATTATTACTGCATTTTATATTTTAACTTTTATTGCTTTCTAATTTTACATTGAATTTTTTATTACTAAAACGGTTGGTTTATTAAAAGACAGCGGGGCAGAATTGTTTGCGCGTCGGGCGAAATGCTTAGCATCATTTCGTCTGTCTTTTACATTCTGTGTTCAAATTCCGCTGAGGTTGACTTTGCCTTTCATCCTTTGCGGAGTCAATAAAATAAGTACCAGGTGAACACTGGGGTCGATGTAATGTACTTACCCCTTCCCTAGAAATTACTAGCCTTGTGCCAAAATTTGAAACCAACATTTTTGATTTATTAAAGGTGGCGAGGAAGAATCGGTAGCGCGCCGGGTGAAATGCTTAACAATATTTCTTCCAGTACTTTACGTTCTGAGTTCAAATTCCGCCGAGGTGGCTATGGCGAAAGATATAATGGTTGACTCAACTGATAGGGCTGCAGAAAACAGGCAATTTCGTCTTCGGTCAAGCCTTCATCAAGTTTTTCAGGTTCCACTTGGAAAAGAAAACGAAGATAGAGAGGAAGGTGGGTGAATGTAGCGAAAATGCCTGACTAAATGAACCTACTCTAAGCATAATCTCGTAGACTAAAATTTACGAAGCAGAGAAGCGCTTATCGTAGTGAGCCGGGTGACTCAAGATCTATGTAGGTTTTAGTAGACCCTGGGAGGGAATTTTATTGCTAAATTTTGCTGTTAGTTGTTATTACTCTCGTTGTTTACTCGTATTTTACGTAAATCTCTACTGTCCCTTGTTTTGTATCGACCTTCAGTTTTGTGTGCGGCCTTTGCGGCAAATAAAGAAAGATTTGTTATTATCATTACTTTTTACATTCTACATTTTATTTTTATCATCATTATCTTTTTTTAATTTTAAATTTCACTTTTACTATTATGTTTTTTTTATTTATTTTACACTTTATTTTTAACTATTATTATTATTATATGTTTTACGTTTTTTTTTTTTTCTATTATTGCTGTTTTTATGTCTAAATTTCAAAGGCCAAAAAAAAAAAGATTTGTTTGAAATAAAACACAGAAAAAAGAATTCTTGGAAAGTTCCTATATAATTATGTCTACAACAGATCGAATTTCGTTCGTCTCCTTTGTTTATGCTTCTGTTTGTTGAATTTAGTGTTGGTTTGTGCGTGTGCGTGTGCGTGTG
>NC_068994.1:51140642-51143018 GCF_001194135.2 Octopus bimaculoides | reverse complement strand
TGTGTTCTTAATTTTCAGTCTTTTACTGTTTATTTTCTCTTCTTATAATTGTATGCTTTTGGGGGTGGTTTAATCACGGCATGGTGTCTGTAGAGAGTAGTAGTGGTAGTAGTAGTAGTAACAGTAGTAGTGATGGTGGTGATGGTGATAGTAGTAGTAGTAGTGGTGGTGGTGGTGATGGTGGTGGTGGTAGTAGTAGTAGCAGTAGTGGTTTAGGTAGTAGTGGTGGTGGTGGTTGTGGTGGTTTAGGTAGTAGTGGTGGTGGTAGTAGTGGTAGTGGTAGTAGTAGTAGTAATTGTAGTAGTAATAGTGGTAGTAGTGGTTGTGGTGGTTTAGGTAGTGGTGGTGGTGGTGGTGATAATAGTAGTAGTAGTAGTAGTAGTAGTAGTTGCTGCTGTTGTTTAGTCTCCCAATCAGCCATGCTTGAGTTCACCCCTTTTTTTCCGTTTCATGAGTAGCGTAACAAAGCTATGCTTGGGGGAAATTTGGCTGTTCTTTCTAAACTGATCGATCCAACACGTAGATGTTTCGTCGTTGGGTCGTAGACGTTGCTGTGGCTTTGATTCTTCTTCTTGCTGTCGTCGTTGTCGTTGTCATTTCCGTTGCCATTACTGCAGCTGTTGCTACTGCTACTCCTGTGGACCGGGAAGGAAAATCGTAATTAAGATCGTAATGAAGATCGTAATTAATTCAAATATGACAATAATTGTTAAGCGTTGAGTTGGCAGAAATAGTAGAGCGCCTTACTAAATCTTGTACAGTATTTGTTGACGTCTCCTTACCTTCAGAGTTCGCTTGCCAACTAACCTGAGTTTGTCCTTAATATCTTCCGGCAGTATTAAAGGAAATATCAGTAATAATATGTGCTTAAAGGATTAATAAAAGAATAAAGTCCACCATCAGAATCGATTATTACTGAGATGACATATGGGATGGCTAAAAGATATTGAAATATGTCAAATAATAACATGGTTAGAAAACGATTCTTCTCGTTGTATTATAATGCATGTATCTTCAGAAGCATATATACCGAAGAGATCTTCCATTCCAAACGAAATAATCCTTATCTATATTCGTTCAATATCTTTTCGTTCCATCGTGGATCGGTGATAATTCTATTGAAGATCAATTCATAACGAGAACGGTTTTCATAGCTGTAGAAATATCTATCTTAAACAACGACAAAAGAAAAGGGCTCCGTCGAAAGAAAAGGGTTGTGTAATGAGAGAATGAAGTGTCACAAGACGTGGAACTGAATAAAGAGAGTCGTGATAATAAATCATATTGAACTTAAACTTCCACGGCCATCTTCAATTATATTTGTTGGATAGCGTTCCGATAGTCGACAATAACAACACGTGAAAAAATCATATACATGATACATGGTAGAATATTTCAACGAAGAGAAATCGAATATGTAAGAGAATCGCTGCAAACAATAGGGCCAGTTCACACTGGCTGTTAATAACCACAAAGACCAGCAGCATCGCTGACAAAGTGTATTACAACGCATGGTCAACTACGTAAAGAAATTTTACGTAGAATCTAATAAAGTCGAGGCCGGTAGTAAATGTCAGTTTTGAAAGTGTTAATTTTCTTTCATAGACCTACAGCCATACTTCATATACAACCAAACATCAGTAAATATCTCCAAAGTAATTTGAATGAGAATAATGTATGGGGTCTGTAGAGGAAACAATTAGCAAGGCTTCATCGGAAATGTTGGTAAATGCAGTGGCAATCTAGAAAAGTGCAGAGATATGCTTGTATATCTGAGTTCTAACTTCACAGAAATATTTTCGGAAATGTATTTTAAATTCAGTGATGAGCTTGAAGATTGTGGTGATTTAAATCCCGCTGTGGTTAGCTATGTCTGCCATCTTTACTGCGTCGATAAAATACAAACAATGGCGTTGGTTTAATCGACAAAGTCTCGCCTCTCAAATCCCACATCTTGTGCCTATATTAGAAATTATTGTTATTGCATTTGTAATTAATGTTGTTGTTGTTGGTGCTATTAAGGCGACGAGCTGGTAGAATATTTAGCGCGCCGAGTAAAACGCTTAGCGACATTTCGTCCGTCTTTATGTTCTGAGTTCAAATTCCGTCGAATATATATATATGTGACCGCGCGTGTATCGTTGGCGATTTTCTTTCTCCGTCTTCCTTTCTTTGGACTTTTTCTATATTTTTGATGAAGAGCTCCGCTCGAAACGTGAAATCCTCTTTCTTTTCTTTCCTTTCCTGAGCGAGCAATTACGCTGTACTTATTCCACGTACTCGCGTAGTTGTTTTTTTCTTGTTTGTTCATGTTTGGATTGACTATATATATATATATATATATATATATTAATGGAGGTCACCACTGTTGCTAGA
>NC_068994.1:51139110-51139895 GCF_001194135.2 Octopus bimaculoides | reverse complement strand
TATATATATATATATATATATATATATATATATATATATGTATGTATGTATGTATGTATGTATGTATTCATACACATACATACATACATACATGCTCAAGCACTCGGCACATGTATGTGTGTATTTGCTTTCAATTTCATTCGAACACGCACCGGAAACTTTATTATTATGGCGAGCGTTGGGTGTCCAGGTTCGATATCAGAGATGGCGATGAAGTGGAAGTGATGAAGGTGAGGAGGTGTTACTATGTGTGATGGAGGGTCGGGTGGGGGGAAGAGTGTGTAGTGGATGCGAAAGAAGAGTGTCTCAGGAAGTGTGAGGTGTGGTATGAGTGGTGGAGACCCGAGTTGGTTGATTGTTACTGACGGCAATGACGAACGTGTGAGTGCGAGTTAGAGTGATTGCTTGAGTGCGTGAATGCATTGTGAGAGAGTGTGTAAGTGTATGCGACTATCTGTGAGTCTCCGAATGTGTGTGTGTGTGTGAGAGAGTATGTGAATGAGGGAGGGAGGAAGAGGAGGAGTGAGTGAAGAGAGATGGGGAGGGAGTGTATGTGAGTTAGGAGGTGAGTGAGTACAAGAGTGAGTGAGTGAGTGAGTGAGTGAGTGAGTGAGTGAGAGAGAGAGTGATTGCGGATGTAAGTTTGTGTGTGTGTGTGTGCGTGCGTGCGTGGATATATGAGTGTGTGAGTGGGTTACTGATTGAGAGACAGAGAGAGTTAATGAGTCAAAGAGTTACTGATTCTGAGTGGGGGGGGTCGGCGTTGGATATGTGAGGTTTGTAGG
>NC_068994.1:51137984-51138903 GCF_001194135.2 Octopus bimaculoides | reverse complement strand
TCTCTCTCTCTCTCTCTCTCTCTCTCTCTCTCTCTCTCTCTCTCTCTCTCTCTCTTCTTCCTCATGTATTGGCTGTTCTCTCGATCGGTCGATCGATCGACCAATCAATCAATCAATCAATCAAAGCCAACAGTCGGCCACCATCAATCATAACAGCCAGCACCACCGGCTATACCACTACCACTACCACCAAGACCACTGCTAACAACAATGCCAACGACACCATCATCACCACCGCACAATAACCAACAAACACCACTGCCAACATGTTCAACGTCATTGCTGACAATACCACTGGCAACACTATCACCAAGATTACTATTGAACAACCACAACTATTAAAACTACTACTACTACTACTACTACTACTACTAACTGTAATAAAGCAGTGTCATGTATCTTGCAAAGGGAAGGCCATAATGTGCACTGATCTCAAAGCATCGGTTAATGCAGTCCTTGGCTGATGTATTATGCATGCGGGAAAGTAAGCGAGACGGTCACAGGTGGAACGTCGCACATATGATGAAATGTTGACACTGTGTGATAGTGATGATAAGCAATCAGATAACTTGATGCATGATCAAAAAAAAAACATTTCAATTCACTAAGACATCCAACTGTCAGTTTGCAATAAAAAAAAATATATTATTTCTGCTCTATTTGCTGTGACGAGAAAAAAAAATACAACGTTTCGTACGCTTGGTCTTTTTTCAAACTGAGAAAGTGAAGGCTGACGACACAATCGAAAATAGAAAGGATAAATTCTAGGGGAGTAAGATGTCTTATTACATCGTTCCCACTACTTAACTCCACGGGATTTGAAGTCAGAACGTACAGCCAGAAGAAATACATCGAAACACTTTGTCCGACGTGTTGACGATTCTGTCAGCTATATATATATATATATATATATATATAT
>NC_068994.1:51136883-51137921 GCF_001194135.2 Octopus bimaculoides | reverse complement strand
GTGTGTGTGTGTGTGTGTGTGTGTGTGTGTGTGTGTGTGTGTGTGTGTGTGTGTGTGATTAAAGAAGAATAATGGAGAAACATATACACATACATCTCTCTCCCTCCCTCTATCTCTCTCTGAAGAGATATGCATATATATTAGTTAAACATTTATCCTATTTCCATCATTATTAATGAGAACACGAAAGATTTTACACCCATATAATTCTTCTTTTTTTCTTTTTTCTTTATTTTTTTAAGACAAGACAAAACAGCTTAAAGCCATCTTAATTTTATTATGCATTGCAATTTCCTTCTTCCATCCCTTTTCAATCATCACAGGCGCCCAGAGGAACCGACTCTTCTATTAGAAACTCTACATTTGACCACTAACGCATGTACATGAATATAATGCGAATATAATTGTCTTTTTCTTCTCCGACAACAAAGCGGTCTCAAAATGTGACTTTATGTTTTTTACAAAGCACATCAACATAAATCTGTTTTGTTTTTGTTAATTGCTTGTCTTGTAGGATAGGAGTGTTTGCAGGGGTGGGGGTCTCGCTTTTCAATGTGATTGATAACAACACAGAGTATCCCTCTACCACTATTTCTAGACGATATACTTATGCCTTTAATTCTTTTACTAATTTTAGTCATTAGACTGCAGTCATATTAGAGCACCACATTCAAATAAAGAAGGAGTTAGTCAATTATGTCAACCTCCAGTTACTTCGCTCGGTATTTATTGTATTTTTTGTTTGTCGACACTCCGTCGTTTACGACGTCAAGGGTTCCAGTTGATCCGATCAACGGAACAGCCTGCTCGTGAAATTAACGTGCAAGTGACTGAGCACTCCACAGACACGTGTACCCTTAACGTAGTTCTCGGGGAGATTCAGCGTGACACAGGGTGTGACAAGGCCAACCCTTTGAATTACAGGCACAACAGAAACAGGAAGTAAGAGTGAGAGAAAGTTGTGGTGGAAGAGTACAACAGGGTTCGCCACCATCCCCTGCCGGAGCCTCGTGGAGTTTTAGGTGTTTTCGCTCAATA
>NC_068994.1:51131027-51135204 GCF_001194135.2 Octopus bimaculoides | reverse complement strand
GGCGAGCTGGCAGAATCGTTAGCACGCTGGACGTTTTAACTACATCCCAAAGATGGAGCCTTGTATCTTTGTTGGAAACCGACTCCCTCCTTAGTGGAAAATTTATAATAATTAAAAATAGAAGAGACATACATACATACATACATACATACATACAGTAAAACTAAGTCGTAAAATTTATTCAGTCTGCCATGTATTCAATGCAGTTAAAAATCGCTACTTTAGAACGCTTGTTCTCAAGCAGTGTGCTGCAAAGTATATGTGGGTGTACCTCAGATCTTTAATATATATTATTTAGTTCTTTAGAAAATCTTCACAAATATCTGATCGTCTTCAAAAGAAATGCCTCATTCAAAATTTTGTTATAAATAGATATGACTCATTAAATAGTGTTTTTTTTTTACATATTTTTCGAGATGATTTTCATTTAAAATATTTGTTTTTAATTTCCTACACGAAGTGTAGCAATAAATTTTAACTTTCTCTGTGAAGTGTATCAAAAACGTTTAACTTTACATACATAGTCTGCCAGTAATTTTTAACCCTTTTAATACCAATCTGCCCCCAGACCTCCCTTGGTTCTCTGGTCCAAATTTCATGATTTAAAGCAATCTAGATTAAAACGTCCCATCATAATTTTATTTTATATTGAAACACCAACTTAATAATGACAAAGTTATTTCAGTAAATTCTTCGTTATTTTCAAAATTAATTGAAAATTGAAATAATGGCAGAGTTCTTCAGCATGGTAACAAAAGGTTAACTTTCCATACGAATTTTGCCTGTTTTTTGTTGTTTTTGTTTTGTTTTTTTTTTATTACCATTGCACAACAATTAAGAAGATTAAAGCCATTTTGACTTGAATCTTGCGAACACTTAACAATCAAGCAGTGTTTCTTTCAGTTGCTCAGCACACATTCAATTACACGTTGTTCGGTTACGATATCGGATTGTCAAATGTCATTCTCTCAGTCGCACAGAAAAAGCTCAGTTACTACTGACTGATTAATGAGATCTGACTGATAAGTGTATTTCGGTCAATGACACCGCACAGGCTCAGTTACACGTTGCTCAATTACAAGATCGGACTGTCAAGTGTCGTTCTGTCGGTGACTCAGCACAACTCAGCCGTGTCTTGCTCGATGATGAAACCAGACTGAGAATGTCATCTGTGTTTCTGTCAAGTTACACAGCAGAGACTCGGTTCCAGACTCGTTTCCACATTACTCAGTGATAAGATTAAGCTGTCAAACTTGATTCTCTTTGTGACACAAGCACAGCTCAGTTATGCTAGCTCAGTGGCGAGGCCGGACTCTCAACCGGATATGAAATATTGCTCTCTGCTCTAGTCACCATCATCTCGAGCTACAAACACTGTTCTTTTCTGAGGTGTTTTGTTGTTTTTATTGTTTCATTTTTACATTGCGACCTAGTGAGGAGCTAGAATCAAATAAAACATGCAAACAAACAAAGAAACACGCTAGAAATCAATACTACTCAGGTTGTGTATTGTAATATCAAACGTCTCCACTTAAGTACCCAGTACAAATATGGTTCTCGGCTTTCAAACAGGCTAACATTAAAACTATTGGCTGGCTCCAAAGTAATTACCTGTTTCTGTTGGCTGTGGAGGAGATGTGCTGGTGGGGAGAGCTTGTAATGTTCACTACTACTTGTTGATGACGGCGACCGTGCTAATGAAGTTGTTTTTAATAATGTAGTAGTAGTAGTAGTAGTAGTAGTAATAATAATAATAATAATAATAATAATAATAATAATAATAATAATAATAATAATAATAATAATAATAATAGTAGTCGCTGATACTGTTATTATTGTTGTTATTAGTGTTGTTGATGTTGCTGCTGCTGCTGTTGCTGTTGTTGTTGTTGTTGCTGCTGCTGCTGCTGCTGTTGCTGTTGTTGTTGTTGTTGCTGATATTGTGGATGAGGCGGCAAGCTGGCAGAATCGTTAGAGCGTCGAACAAAACGCTTAGCAGCGTTACTTCCAGCTCTTTATGTTATCAGTTCAAATCATCTCACAAATAAGAAAGGATTGTTTTGTTTTTTTTAATCTGTTGAGAAAGCAATCCCCGGGGTCCTTCACTGGTCCTACGTGATCGGTTGGAAGGAGGGAGTAAGATATCCTCAAACCAGAGATCTTGCCTGAATGCTTGTAACAGAATGGACTCCACTAAAAGTATCCAAGAGCCAAGTGGTAGTGTCAAACAGGGCGACAGATTAAGCCTGCTACCCTTTCGTTTTTATTGTAAAAGAAATGGGGATCAAACCTTCAACAAAATACCCCAATCTAAACCACAATTTTGGGGGTTACGGTAAAATATCCTTCTTCGTGTCAATTTGGGTTTTTTGTAGGCCAGAAACGTGCTCTATAGATGTTATCAGAACATCAAAGGGAAATATACCTTCCTTAAAACTATAATTTGTCGCTGTAATGTGAATCATTCATAATATTTTTTTTATGTCAGATCATCTCATCACCATGAAATTCTTATACATGCTACACATTTTTTATGGGCAGAAATGACATTTTTCTTTATATGAAAATAAAATAAGTAAAAAAAATTTGTTGGCCAGAACACCATATATTTATTTCAAATGACAGTTTTTTTCTGCTCGATATTCACAGGCTGTTCTCAGAAAGGTACCATTATAGCTATTTCGGAATCATTTGCTGCAGTTTTTGCTTACTATTACGTTGTCGTTCATGCACCGTTTCAGATTCTTTGAATAGGCTGAGCAAATATTCCAACCATTGAATGAATATATTCTTGGACGCCAATCGAGATAGCATTGAATTTGGCAGGAACTTCTCTGTCTAAAGATCCCTTTCTTGCGTACAAATAACAAATTCGATCCAAACATTAATCGATAATTTTGAATCTATACTGGTCTGAAAATAAAATTTAAAAAATAAAATAAAAACTATGAAATATAAATACAAGACTATACAAAGGGATGTTCAGACACCACCATAGCAGTGATGGTTAAAACCAACATCAGAACTTACAACGAAAATTCCCTGTGGAACCATATGTTTGAGTTACAGTTCAGTATAAGTTTGTTTAAATGTAAGGTAAACGAAATTACATAATGATCCTAACTGTTGTTTTGTTCTATTTATCTTTAGAGGAACTAGACACATTGAATATGAATAAATAGTTGTGTGGTAATAAGTTTGCTTCACCAACCACATGGTTCCAGGTTCAGTCCCACTGCGTGGCACCTTGTACAGCGTCCTATGTATATGTGTGTGTGTGTGTGTGTGTGTGTAGTCAAGTGTTGGGTATGTTCCTAGTAGTAAGCCGTTGAAGCACGTTCGAGGGACCGATGCACGATACGTCGAAACGATTTTTGT
Organism: Octopus bimaculoides; assembly: GCF_001194135.2. Classification (NCBI taxonomy): domain Eukaryota; kingdom Metazoa; phylum Mollusca; class Cephalopoda; order Octopoda; family Octopodidae; genus Octopus; species Octopus bimaculoides. The sequence goes on along the minus strand of NC_068994.1, from coordinate 51,131,826 downwards.
GAGCAATGAAGTTTCTCGTATATTCCATTTTCCGCATCTATTATTTGTTATATGCATATATGTATGTATGTATGTATGTATGTATGTATGTATGTGTGTGTATGTGTGTATATATGTATTTATGTATGTATGTATGTATTTATGTATGTACGTGTGTATATAATTCCAGCGTGCAAACGATTCTACCAATTTGCCGCATTATCTTTATTAAGATAAATTAACAAAAGTAAATTATGAAATAAATTAATTAGTAAACTAATAGATTGTGAGAATCGGTAGAGCGTTGAACAAGGTGTTTTGCAGCTTTTGGTTCTGGTTCTTTACATTCCGAGTTCAAATCTCGATGAGGTTAACTTCGACGATTTTCAGTGACTAACCATTCGATAAATTTCAATTACTACTTCTTTCGATAAACTATCCTTTCATTGAATTTTAATAAAACGCCCTTTCCTTTCTTTGAGTTAATCTGCATTATCTCATATATTTGATCTTTTGATGATGTGGTTGTTTATTGGAGAGCAGATGTGAGAAGCCATATTTGGCTGGTTTGAACATAAAACACGTAGAATATTTCGGCTGGCTGAAAATTTAAATGCCGGTTTAAATGTAAAACGCTTAAGAGGAATTTCGATGAATTGTCTTTTCGGTGAATTTACATGAAATATCTTTTCGTTGAACAGTCTCTTCGAAATGGTCTTCATAGATTCAGGATCAGAGCTCATCAAGCAAGGAATGTACCATTTTAGTGCCGACATCTCACTGGGTCATGCTCAGTATCTTAGCCGTTTTTTTTTTTTTT
>NC_068994.1:51127668-51130923 GCF_001194135.2 Octopus bimaculoides | reverse complement strand
TTTTTTTGTTTTGTTTTGTGGGAGACTCCCTTAATATTAGCTCCCGCCAGTATAGATTCAATATTGATGATTGCCTAAAGTAATTAAAAGTGGTGCTGCAATATGGTCGCAGATCAATGACAGAAACCAGTAAGAGAATAAAAGACTGTGCTTTATATATATATATATATATATATATACATATATGTATATATATATACATACATATATATATATATATGTACGTATAAATATATACACGCACACCTACATACATACTTTTGTGTGTCCATATGCGTACATGTGTGTGCATATGTAGATAGGTATCTATGTGGTTGTGTATATACAGATATACACACATTTACTCATATATACATATAAACACGCATACACATGCATACTCGTTCACACTCACACACATGCACTCGTACATATACACACACACACACCAATCTTTGTTCTGTCTACCTAAATAAATATCAATCTCTTTATCAATGCAATCCTATATCTATCAACTTTTCAATCTATCGAACTATCGATTGCCTGTCTTGTCCGCCCTTATGACTATTCATTTCCTTTTTCTATTTCTTTCATTGCTATATGGATATATGTGTGTGTGTGTGTGTGTGTGTGTGTAAGTATGCACATATCTATACACACACATATATATGCGTGTATGTGTGTTTGTGTGTATATATATATATATATATATATATAGTGTGTGTATAGTTACATATATACATATATGCATGTTTTGTATGTATATACATATGTGTATATATATATATATGTTTATATATGTGTGTGTGTGTGTGTGAGTATATATATATACATGTATATATATATATATGTATATACACACATACACACATACACACACACACATATATATATATATATATATATATATATATATATATATATATATACATACATACATACACATATACGTATATGTATGCAGTGTTTTTTCTTTTTACTGCGTATATAGACATATGTACATATATATATATATATATATATATATATATATATATAGATGTGCATAGAAACGTGCGTGTATATGTAATTATAAATATATGTGTGTATGCATGCGCATTTGTGTGTACATACATACATATATATATATGTGTGTGTACATACATACATATGTATATATATATATATACAAACCTACAGCTATATATGCATACATACATACATATTACGTACCTACGTACGTACATAAATACGCGTGCTAGCACATAATGTGGAGTACAATCACTAAACGAAAATCTTCAAATAGAACATACATACATACATACATACATACATGCATACAAGCAAACATATGCATACATACGTACAAACATACATAAATACTGGTACGCGCATGCACACACACACACACACACACGCGCGCGCGCATCTATTCAGAACTGTATAAAAACTACAGTGACAGTTATCCCAAAGTAAATACCATCTTTATAGCCGACATAATATTTATGACATGTAGGCGGCTGCTTAATTCGATCTCTGATTGCTCGATAGAAGCCGTTTTGTGTGTGTGTGTGTGTGTGTGTGTTTTGTTTGTTTTTTTCAGTTTATCCACCACCGACTCCATCACAACCGCCATCCCCTCTACCACCGCCATCAACAACTAAACGAAGGTACCTTCACCGCCAACATTGCGTCTACCATTGCTAGCAATGACACAACCTCCGCCAATAAAACCATCAATAAAATTATACTACAACCGTAGCTGTAATCAACGATAACAGCATTGCTACAGCAATGGCATCACACACTCACACACACACACACACACACACACAAAACACACAAACACACACACACTCATACTGAGTCACACACACCATCATCGCCACCGTCTCCACCAACAGCAACAACATTTCAACCACTACAACCGTCACCGCTTCTGCTCCACCTTGACTTTATTAACTTTTACTTCAAATTCTATCAAATACGTAACTGAACCAACAAACGGCCGCCATTTTGTCTTTCCTACTCAACCGTTTCTTATTTACTCAATGGTTCATAAACTTATGTATGGACTTCATTTATCTTTTTCTTCTTTTTATTTTTACTTTCTCCATTTCTTTTTTATTATTGTTTTTCCTTATTTCTGCCTTCCTTTCTTCCTTTTTTTTTTTCGTATTTTATATTTAGTTCTTCCTTCCTCTCTTTCTTTCTTTTAGTTCCCCACCTCCATTATTTGTTCTGCTCCCCACCCTTTTCATATCCTTAACATTTCATTATTTTAGGGCTTCAAGAGTGAGTGCAGTGTGCTGTGGTGTGGTGTTGAGGAGAAACGCTGAATCGGAAATACTAGAGCGTCGGACAAAATATTTAGTTACGGTAAGGCGGCGAGCTGGCAGAAACATTAGTACGCCGGGCGAAATGCTTCGCGGTATTTCGTCTCTCTTTACGTTCTGAGTTCAAATTCCGCCGAGGTCGACTTTGCCTTTCATCCTTTCGGGGTTGATAAATTAAGTACCAGTTACGCACTGGGGTAGATGTACGACTTAATCTCGTTGTCTGTCCTTGTTTGTCCCCTCTATGTTTAGCTCCATATGAGCAATAAAGAAATAAGAAACGATAGCATGCCAGGCGAGTTGCTTAACAGTCCATCTTCATGTTCTGTTCAAATTTCGTTGGGCTTGACTTTGCCTTTCGTCCTCCCGGTTTCGATAAAATAAGTACCAATCGATGTAATCGACTTAACGCTTCCCCCCGAACATGCTAGCCCTGTGCCAAAATTTGAAACCAATATTTGGATAGAGTCCTTTACGCCTGACTTCAAATCCCGCCGAGGTCGACATTGCCTTTCATTATTTCGGAGCTGATAAATTAAGTACCAGTCAAGTACTGGGGTCCATGTGATCGACTTACCCCCTCCCCCAAAATTTCAAGCTTTGTGCCTACAATAGAAAGGATTATTATTATTATTATTATTATTATTATTATTATTATTATTATCATCATTATTATTATTATTATAGACGTCGCAGAGCAAACAATATCGTGAGGTTGTTGATTGAACATATTTTATCTGCCAGGGGTTTGTACTGTTTGTCAAGTCACAACAACGACCTATTATTATTATTGTTATTATTATTATTACTATTATTATTATGCATGGATATATGTATGAGTACCTCAGATCGTATCAATCGGTGCCTCATGCCATTTGTCTTCATATGTCTTGGTGGTGGAGTGAGGTGGGGGTCATCAGATGAGGTGGGGGTCATCAGATGAGGTGGGGGTCATCAGATG
>NC_068994.1:51123117-51123536 GCF_001194135.2 Octopus bimaculoides | reverse complement strand
TGTGTGTGTGTGTGTGTGTGTGTGTGTGTATGCAAACATATACATATACAGAGAGATAGGAAGACATTCAGAGGAGAGAGGGAGTGAGTAATCAACGTTTTACTATTTGCTTACTTTTTACAGCAACCAAAAATTTTACGTTTCCAAAACTCAAAGGCTTGTAATGTTTACCTTACATTTATATACTTTATACAAACACAACTACACGCACACACACACACACACACACACACAAACACGTACAAACATACATACATACATGCATACATACATACATGCACACTATGTATATTAGTTTTTAAAAAAATCAAAATCCGATTCGATTTCTATATAATGGTTTTTCATTTTTTATTCAAAACTGATACATTTTCAATATACCTGAATTTAGACACAATTTCTTTATATATATATATATATAT
>NC_068994.1:51114897-51122686 GCF_001194135.2 Octopus bimaculoides | reverse complement strand
TTTTTTTTTTTTTTTTTCTTTTAATAAAAGTCTGGTACTAGTAATTGTATTTCTTTCTTGGTGTACCGTTGATAAGTGTGATGTGCGATAATGCTGGTCTGCGCAAGATAATATTGGTTTGCACAAAATAATGTTGGTTTCGTTTGATAATGTTGATGTGTAGTTGATAATGTTGATGCGCGGTTGATAATCTTGGTGTGCGTTAGATAATACTGGTGTGTGCTAGATAATGTTGGTGTACGGTTAATAATGCTAGTGTGCGGTAATTAATGGTGATGTGTACTTGATACTGTTACTCTGTGCAAGATAATCTTGGTGTTCACTAGATAATGTCGATGTACTCAAGATAATTTTGATATGCACTAGATAAAGTTGGTCTGTTGGTACGCGCTAGGTAATGTTAATGTATGTCAGATAATGTTGATATATGCGGATAATATTTGTGTGCGCTAGGTGTACTATTGGTAATTGTGGCGTGTGGTAGATAATGTTGGTCTTGGCGAGATAATATTGGTTCGCACTAGATAATGTAGGTGTGCCCTAGACAGTGCTGATGTGTTGTAGGTAGTATTGATGTGTGTTAGATAATAATGTTCGGTAGATAATCTTGGTATGTGCTAGATAAAGTTGGCGTGTACTTGATGATATTGGTACGCGCTTGATAATATTGGTATACGGTAAGTAATGTTGCGTGCTAGATAATGTTGCTATGTACTACTTGATATTGATGTGTGAGCTAAGCAGTGTCGGTATGCCCTAGACAATGTATGTGAGTATGGTAGATAAAGTTAGTGTGCGGTAAATAGTGTGTCTGCGTGTCAGATAATATTGGAGTGGCCCAGGTAATGTTGATGTACACTAGATAACGTATTTGATAAGAGTGGATAGGGATTTGTATAAATAGCGTGTTGACTGGAGATTGGTTACATTTTGAGATCGATGATTTTGTTATGCAGATACTTTGTGGTATTCTTTCGGTAAACCTAACCAATGATTTAATTTGCTTTCCTATCTGAATCAATTTCACTTCAAATACAATGCTACCCATGTTTGTTTTGAAGGGTATTGTTGTTGTTGTTTTTTTTCGTTTGGTTTTGTTTTGTTTTCTAATAACGAAAACATTTGAGTACAGTGCAGTTTTCGTAGTCTTCTTCCTAAAATGTATTGCATTGATCCAGAAACCAATATTCATTAGCAAATAGAATCATACAATGGCTCCTTCCTTTAAATAAGAGTTTAGGAATGATATAAACGCAGGAACTCTATTTTTTAATAATCTTGTTTTAGAACTGTATATGCAGCTGTGAACTGAATTTAATATTTTCAATAAAATAAAAATAAAATTACTTTTAACATAAATCTACTGAAATAAATGGTCTGTTTTTTTTCTTCGATGTAAATTCTTTATTTTGATATTCTTAAATGAAAGTTTGTAATGACTATTTTAGGATTAATCTTAAATGGGAATTTGTAATGTGTATTTTGTGGATAGCTTGAAATAGAAATTTGTAATTTGTACTTAAAAATCGTAAACGTTTGTTTGCAATGTGTAATTTTAAGTTTCGTCTTAAACCTCAATTTGTAATGTGTTGGTTTGAAAGTTTTAAGGTTTGTGAATTTGTAGCGTGATTTAAAATTCGCCTTCATTGTAAATTTGAAATGTGTATTTTACGACTGATCTTAAATGTGAAATTATAGTGTATATTTTAAGGTTAGTCTTAAACCTTTTACTGCAAAAATCAGATATAGCCACTCAGAATTGTATTATCCTTAGCTGCAGAAAACAGTTTTATAAACGAATCTAGCTTTTGTTGGGAATGTCACGTTGGAAAGTACTTTTTACTCAACTGCAGGCAGACCAAAGTATACCATCCAGTAGGGACCCCTTGCTCGTAAAAAGATTTAATACAACAAACAACAAGTCCCTACTGGAACCAGAATACAAACAGTCTTACCTTGCAGTTGAGCTTCTTAATTCGCCACGCTACAGACTAGCGTGGCAACAAAATTCAGTGTTTCAACCGACGTAAAGCAGTTCACAGAAAAAAACAATTTTCGGCCACTAAGTACTCCAGGCCCGCAATTGAACCCGGAACACAGCGACTGGCACAATTCTCTCTGAATAAATTGCTTTCATAAAGCGAATAAAAATTTAACTTTTTTTTTTTTGAGGTGGGATACGCCCTCAAAACAATATTTCTCACAATGAGAACAATTGTTCACAAGAAAAAGTGAACCAATTGCTCAACTGCAGGCAGACCAATGCATACCATCCAGTAGGGACCCCTTGCTCGTAAAAAATTCAATACAACAAACAACAAGCCCCCACTGGAACCAGAATACAAACAGTCTTACCTTGCAGCTGAGCTTCTTAATTCGCCACTAGCGTGGTAACAACCTTCAGTGCGAATTTTCAAATTTTCTTTTTGTTTTTCCTTCTTGGACGGAGTCGAAAGACTCACGTCCACACAGCTCAACTGCAGTAGGACAAGTGGCAACCGGAAACGGAAGCAATCTTCTTACCACACAGCCACGCCTACGCCTAATCATACTCAACAATAATTTATAAACCTTGTGCAAACTGTATAAGATGGCTCTTAAATATTTGCGTTTGTGTGTGCGCACGTGAGAGTACATCGGTCTGAAGGTATGTTATTATGACAGTATGTCCGTATCATAGAACTTCTGTATATCAGTATGACAATATTGTAGTTCGTCGAGTGCATCAAGCTGGCAGAATCGCAAGCGCGTCAGTATTTCCACCATCTCTTTACGTTCGGTGTTCAAACACTGCCAAGGTCAACTTTGTCGTTCATACTCTCGGAGTTGATGAAATAAAGTACCAGTCAAGTACACAATCGATGGTATTGACTAAACCTGCCCACTAAAAATGCTAGCTTGTGCCAAACTGTCAGTTCAGACAGTGAGTCACTATGACAATATGACAGCACGTAAGGTGGCGAGCTGGCAGAAATGTTAGGACGCCGGGCGAAATGCTTAGCGGTATTTTGTCTGCCGTTACGTTCTGAGTTCAAATTCGGTACGACAGTATGTCAGTACGTCAATATGACAATAAGATACTACGCTGTTATGACAGTCTGACAGTCTGACAGTCTGACACATGCGACAGTATGACACTCTGTCTGTATAACAGTCCGTTTGTAGGGCCGTCTGTCAGTATGACAGTATGTGACACTCTCTTAATACATCAGTATGACTTCCGATAGTATGACATTATTATAGTACGACAGTATGAGAGCCTGTTTGTATGACAGTTTGTCAAACAGTACGTCAGAATCAGACATTTACAATCATTTCATTACTGTAACGAACAAACATCCTGCTGGGTTTGATCTCGTCAGCCACCCTACAACATCATTACTAGATGTTGACAAAGTTTCTACGATAAATATTTACCAACATGTCTGCACATCATTAATGAAACGACAGCAATACACAAACAAGACAACAACAACAATAACAACAAATGAAACAACAACAGCAGCAACAACAACAATATTAAAAAAAAAAAAAGGACGTAAATAATTTAATAAGAAAAATATAAATCAAAACTGGATCGGACATGAATAAATAACAAGAACATCTAAAATAACAACAACAACACATCGATCAAAGAAATATATATTTTCAGAAGATTATTAGGAAAACATCAAAACATGATAAGGTTATTCATTATTGACATCATGAACGGGGGAGGTTGTTGGATGGGAGAGAGGAGATAATGGAGTAAGTAGGGCAAGAGGGAGGTAGAGGATGGTGTTTTGGAGGAGAGGGGTAGGAGAGGGGGGGGATAAACATAACAACGACACTCATTTCCTGCACATTTGCATGATGTTCCAACAAGATAAGATTTTAAAATTGTGATGTGACATTTATACATCTTAAACATTAACAACATGATTTATACATATGTGTGTATATATATACATATATATATATATATATATATATATATATATATATATATATATGGGGGGGAGTGTGTACATATATACAGGGTGTCCACAAGGTCTGGGTATATGGAGTAAATAAAATCATAACAATTAAATAACGATTGTTTAATAACATAAACAACTAAATATAATAATAATTACTTAACGTATGTGTTAATCACCACGTACCCAGACATTGTGGACACCCTGTATATATGTGTATATATGTGTAGTCAGACTTTGTGGACACCCTGTATATACATGTGGCCAACTTATATATGTACATATGTGTAATCTTCAACATTCCAGAGAGGGGGATTTGAGAGGGGAAGAGGAGGAAGGAATCTTCAACATTCCAGAGAGGGGGATTTGAGAGCGAAAGGGGAGGAAGGGGAGGTAGGAATCTAGCGGACAGTTAATCAAATTTGCGCTAGTGGACAGTTGATCGAATTTGAAATTGTGGACAGTTGATCGAATTTGCACTAGCGGACAGTTGATCGAACTTTTACTATTGGGCAGTTGATCGAATTTACACTAGCGGTCAGTTGATCGAATTTGCGCTAGTGGACAGTTGATCGAATTTGCAGTAGTGGACAGTTGATCGAATTTGTGCTAGTGGACAGTTGATGGAATGTGCGCTAGTGGAAACTTAATGAAATTTGCGATAGTGGACACTTGATCGAATTTGCGCTAGTGGTCATTTGATCGAATTTGCGCTAGTGGACAGTTGATCGAATTTGTACTATTGGACGGTTGATCGAATTTGTGCTAGAGGACTATTGTTTGAATTTGCACTATTGGAGAGTTTATCGAATTTGCGCTAGTGGACTTTAAATCAAATTTGCACCATTGGACAGTCCATTCAATTTGCGCTTGTGGCCAGTTTATCAAATCTGCGTCAGTGGACAGTTGATCAAATTTACACCACTAGACATTGCGCTTGTGGACAGTAGATCGAATTTGCGCTTATGGACAGGTGATAGAATATGTGACAGTGGACAGTTGATAGGATTTCCGCTTGTGGAGAGTTGATCGTACTTGCATTTGTGGACATATAATCGAATTTGAGCTAGTTTTCAGTTGATCGATTTTGAGCTAGAGGAGAGTTGATCAAATTTTGAATGGTGGAGAGTTGATTGAATTTGAGCTTGTGGAAAGTTGCTCGAATATGCGCTCGTGCACATTTGATAGAATTTGCGCTAGCGGACAGTTGATCGAATTTGCGCAGCTGGACAGTTGATCGAATTTGTCCACTAGCTCAAATTCGATCAACTGTCCACAAGCACTAATTCACAAGTATTGAATTCATATTTTAGCGCAAGGTTTGAAATTTAAAGGGAGATGGGGCCAGGCTGATTGTAGCGATCTCATTACGTTATTAGTAGTTATTTCATCGAACCCCGAAAGGATGAAATGCAAAGTGGACTGGGTTGAAATCTGAACTCAAAATTTGCTTGTATAAATTAGATGTACAGTCCGTAAGAGCATAATGAAACTTTTAATAATTCTGCTTGATTCTCCGTTACTTAGCCCATCCGTAACACTTCCATGTGATTAATTGTCGGAGAGAGGGGGAGTGGTGTGAAGGAGTGGGGTTGTGGTGAGTGAAATGCGTGACTTTTTAAAATTCAATTTATTCTCCGTTACTTAGCCCGATTGTAACGCTTTCACGTAATTAATTGAAAGGAAAGGCGACGAACGAAAGAAAAAGCACAGAGAAGAGTGGGTAAGTCGAAGAATGAGAGAGAAAGAGAGAGTGTTGTGTATTATGTCTATAAAATTGTGCATAAAGTAGACAAAGTGTATATATAGTGTATATATAAAGTAATTATAAAGTATATGAAGTGTATATATATGAAGTGCATTAAGTAATTATGGTATTCTAATTTCCTTCACTTTTCAATGAATTGCAGATGAGCAACTTTCATTCCATACAGACATAACGTAGATTATTCTTTCAGGTTTTTTAGATAAAGTTTTCAGAAATTGCCCAATATGTTTACCATAAATTCCGTGAAATATATACGGGTCCCGCTAGTGAATAATAGTGTATGTATGCCAAAAGAGAAAGAGCCGGTTTCTAACCTACATCCAAGGCTCCTCCTTTGGAATTTCAACATCAACAGGATATGTATGTATGTATGAATGTATGTATGTATGTATGTATGTATGTATGTATGTATGCATGTATGTATGTATGTATGCATGTATGTAGTGCAATTGTAAGTGATGGCTACAACCCACCTTTACCCTGCTACCTCATCATTTGATGGAAAGTCGTTACGTTCAAATTTGAAAGTTCTTTAAGTAATCTGATCCTATGAAACTGAGACACGTCAAAGTTTGAACGTCATTTGAAGGCTTTTGGTGCGGTTTTTGTAACTGGTTTCCATTGATGAATACTTGTTATCGTAGTCTGCAATCTGTCTTTGTTTTTATTTTTTGTCGATTTTATATAAAACATTCATTTACAGCACACAAACACAAACTCATATATATATATATATATTCGTATGTATGTATGTATGTATGTGAGACAGACAGACAGACAAACAGACAGATAGATAGATAGATAGATAGATAGACAGATAGATAGATAGATAGATAGATAGATAGATAGATAGATAGATAGATAGATAGATAGGTAGACAGACAGACAGATAGATAGATAGATAGATAGATAGATAGATAGATAGATAGATAGATACATTCACACACGCGCACGCACACACGCGCACACACACGCGCACACACACACACACACACACACGTTTATTTTTTGCAATTATATATCGATATATGGTTATATTCAAGTGAAGTTGTACATATATTTGTTTGTATATGCATGCATAAGTAATTTTATGCGTATATTTCTAGACTTTTTACATATTTTTCTACACAATCTCTTAAATCTCTTGATTTCTTTTCCAGTCATTTCCCATTACACATCCACTCTCCTTCACATTCGACATTCATTTGCATTGCCCTAATTTCCAGCGCGTAATGCCCTACATTAATGTATTTCATTGCTTTAATTTTTGAAGATTTCTTTTTAAATATAGAACTAATATCTTCTGGACGTCCATTCTGATTTTTATTACTTTGCTTCGTTCGTGTTTAATTTACTTTCTTCTCATTGAAACTGAAGTATACTCCACTCATTTCTCAACGATCTTCTGATATGAAAATTATACTTTTTCCATTTCGTACAAGTTTTTAAATTAGTTTTTTGACCAAGTTTTATAACCTCAATCACAAAACTCGCAAAACTGAGGCCTTTTATCTGAACATAGTTAACAAAATTTACCTTTTGTTTTTGACTATCATTGCTCATTTATCATAAAACATGTATAAGTTATCTCCCATGTCAACCTTTATGCTGGTTCGATTTCTTTTACTTGTTTCATACATTTGACTGCGGTCACGCTGGGGCACTGCTTTGAAGATCTCATTATTTACTGAAAAACCTGATTCTTATTGTATTGGTCTCTTAGGCCGAACCACTTGGTTAAGAGGACGTTGGGAAGAAGTTGTAAACAACAAAGGTGAATACATTATTGATTAATTAGTTGTTATATTTTATTAAACCTTTTAAAAACTTTAAATTTAAAAAAACGGCGGGAACTTAGTTGCCAACCCAATAATTAGCGCGGCTGAGAATTTGCATTCTGGCAGAGTTCTCTCCCTTAGAATGAACGGCTTTGTTTCATTTTTCTGAATGTTGGGTTTGTATTTGTTTTGTTTGGTGATCATTTTCTCCAGTATTAATAATGTTGTACGTGGAGGCGCAATGGCCCAGTGGTTAGGGCAGAGTGTTTATTGAGCGAAAACACCTA
>NC_068994.1:51113672-51114588 GCF_001194135.2 Octopus bimaculoides | reverse complement strand
CGGATCAACTGGAACCCTCGACGTCGTAAGCGACGGAGTGCCAACAATTATAATGTTGTTAGCCTCCACCCCCAACCCCCATAAGAAATGATAGAGACTAGAAGATGTGTGTACGTCCGTGTGCGTGTGTGTGTGTGTGTGTGTGTGTGTGTGTGTGTGTGTGTGCGTGTGTGTGTGTGTACGCTCGTACGCGCCTTAGTACTGTGCTTGTCCCCCAACACCACTTGACAACCGATGTTCCTTTGTTTACGTCCCCACAAAAAAGCGTGAGTACCAAACTTAAAATAAAATAAGTACTGGAGTCGATTTGTTCAATGAAACCCTTTAAAGTAGTGCCCCAGCATGGTCGTATTCAAATTAATAAAACAAGTAAAAATATGTCTTTGAGAGATTGGTGAGTGCCAAATGGTTTTCGGGCAGGAGTGGGAAATTCAAAGTTTTAATAGGAAATTATATTTATCAGGATTGTAATTAGATTACCTAATTACCTGCTAATAGGACTATAAATCGAAGGTTACTGCTGGTTGCTTGCCTAAACTGTTAACCTGGTGACTGTTAACATACGTCAGTAACAAAGGTGGTGAGCTGGCAGAAACGTTAGCACGCCGGACGAAATGCTTAGCGGTATCTTGTCTGTCTTTACGTTCTGAGTTCAAATTCCGCCGAGGTCGACTTTGCATTTCATCCTTTCGTAGTCGATAAATTAAGTACCAGTTGCGTACTGAGGTCGATCTAATCGAATGCCCCCCCTCCTCCCCCAAAAAATTTCGGGCCGCGTGCCTAGAGTAGAAAAGGATACACGTCAGTTTTAAAATAGTTACTGTGCCGGGCAAAATGCTTAGCAGTATTTCGTTCGTCTTTATGTTTTGAGTTCAAATGCCGCCGAGGTTTGATTTTGCCTTTCATCCTCTCTGGG
>NC_068994.1:51107144-51112037 GCF_001194135.2 Octopus bimaculoides | reverse complement strand
TATATATATATGTATATACAGTTACAGAAGAGTATGTATTCCAAGGGCGACAACTAGCAACAAAGTCGTGATCAATAGTGCTGGAGAGCTGTTGGCTTCATGACGACTGGCAGTGGTTGTGTCACTCTTCTCCATTGTAAGTGGATGAACGTTACCGGAAGCTTCTACTTCGTGTGTGTGTTGTTTTCGATCGTTGCCGCTTCTCCCTTGTACGGTTTTCCTTCTTTCGCTCGGGTAATAGCCCGGGGTTATAGTGTCGGCGTCGAATTTAAAATGCTTCCTGTTGCTTTTGTGATTTTCGTTTACTTCCAGACTCCCTCCGGGCGCTTCAGTTGGTGTCAAGGCTGTTGGAAAAATACAATAATAACGATTATTTATATATTTGCCAATTGAGCGACAGACGGATGATATTAAAGAGACGAAGCTTAGAAACAGTAGGTGGGCAGTGGGGTTTATGGCGAGTGTTGGAAAAAGGCAACGATAAAGAAAACCAAAACTAAATACTGCCTCTAGCTAAAACTAGTAACAGAAAGAGAAAGAAAGAGAGGGAAAGACTAAGAGAGAAAGAAGATTTATACATACATACAAACATACATACATGCATACATACATACATACATACATGCATATACACATACATGTTTAAAAAGATGAGACAACTAAGCCAAAGCAGTGTGAAATTTCTAGGACATTTTATAAAAGAGAAAGATAGTCTTACAGCTGTTTCGTGGATATAAAGATATCCCATTTCATCAGAGACGATATGAGAGAGTTAAATAGAAGAAAATGATAGAGTTCTGTATAAGGAGTTATTTTGGAAAGGGAGAGATACAGGAGGTATAAAAGGAAATATACGAATAAAAATAAGAATATATGTTGGATGTTAAACTTTCTGTTCCATTATCCAAAGACATAAGACGTGGCTTGTGTCACAGCTGTCTTGCTTCTGACTAGTGTTTGAAGCTTGCTCTATTTTTATAGGGAGTTCATGGCTAAAAGTGGTACATGCTTTGAATTGGATTTGATCAAATGATCCACATGAAATGATAAATGTACGTACATACATACATGTACAACTTTCCAGACGTTTATCATTTAAATATATATGAGCATATCTAGATATGCAAATATATGCATGAGTATACAAACATAAAACATACAAATCTGCACATACATACATACATACATACATACATACATACATACATACATACATACACACAAACAAAAATACCCTGCTGTTGATGTTGAAATTTCAATGAAGGACCCTTAGATCGAGGTTAGAAACCGGTTCTTTCTTTATTGGCAAGAAATCTTGAAATAAACTGAATAATGACATACATACATACATACATACATACATACATACATACATACATACATACATACATACATACATACATACATACAAACAAAAATACCCTGCTGTTGATGTTGAAATTTCAATGAAGGACCCTTGGATCGAGGTTAGAAACCGGTTCTTTCTTTATTGGCAAGAAATCTTGAAATAAACTGAATAATGACATACATACATACATACATACATACATACATACATACATACATACATGCATGCGTACATACATACATACATACATACATACATACATACATACATGCATGCGTACATACATACATACATACATACATACATACATACATACATACATACACACGCTACATCATCAAGGACGCATTTCATAACTCACAAAATCGTGCTATTAAATTTTCCTTCCGTACAAAACATTATATCAAAACTTTTCTTTTGTGGTTTAAGTCTTGGAAATTAGAAATTTCTGCTATATACTTTAAAGTGTACAAAGACTGGGAACAGACTTTTAAAAATTATGTGTTGGGGCATTAGAGGTCTTTGTGGTGTTTTGATGAATGGTCAAATGTTAAAAGCGAAAGCAATAGTAATAAACATAAAAAGCATTAATATAAACTTACAAATGTGGCTACACTTAACTATATACTTATTTACATACAAATATGTGTGTGTGTAAACTAAAAATGACTAACCGATTAGTGACTGATACGATGGGATGAGAGTCTGTGTACGTAAGTACAGCAAACACACGTCTCTAAGCTCAACAAACTAGAATAAAAAGAAGAAAAGAAAAAAACTAACTCATTCAGAATTGACTGGTAACAGTGTTTCAAGTAGTTGCAGTTATGTCAGTGAAAAGGTCGCAGCTGTGCGACGAAAATTTTGACTCCTCATGAAATAAATTTAAGTGTTGAGTAGAATGACTCGCGATATTTTTTCTGACTCTCTGCAGTCTGGGTTCGAATTACGTTAAGATCAACTTTGTCTTTCTATCCTTTCGAGCTCGATAAAAACAAAAATACCAGTTCAGGGCGGTGGATAATGCGGAATTGTTTAGAGCGTCGGACGGGATGATGCCTCGCGATATCTATGTTCAAATCTCGTCTCTGACACTGAAAAACATTAACGCTTCTATCAGGAGCTGCGACTGTAGAATAATATCAACTATTTGCCAAACCAATGGAAACAAAAGTTCCTAGCTTCTTTCGGAAAATCGTGCCACCTCGATCATATTTATATACAGAGTACCCACATATACAAAGACTGGGTACATGGAGTAAATAAAATCATAACATAAACTATTGAATATAAGAAATAATAATTTCTTAAAGTATGTTAATCCCCATGTACCCAGATTTTGTGGACACCCTGTATATATATTCTTTCACTTGTTTCAGTCATTTTGACTACCGCCATGCTGGAGCACCGCCTTTAGCCGAACAAATCGAGCCCAGGACTTATTCTTTGTAAGCCAAGTACTTATTCTATCGGTTGTCTTTTGTCGAGCCGCTAAGTTACGGGGATGTAAACACACCAACATCGGTTGTCAAGCGATGGTGGGGGTACAAACACAGACACACAAATACATACATACATACATACATATATATATATATATATATATATATATATATATATATATACGACGGGCTTCTTTCAGTTTCCGTCTACCAAATCCACTCACAAGGCTTTGGTCGGCCCGAGGCTATAGTAGAAGACACTTGCCTAAGGTGCCACACAGTGGGACTGAACCCAGAACCATGTGGTTGAGAAGCAAGCTTCTTACCACACAGCCACTCCTGCGTCTTTATATGTATATAAAGAGCCAAAAACTTACCATAATCGATCGGAAGTAAAGGGCATTCAAGAATTTGAAACCTGCCCTCGCATCCTTTGTCAAGCCACCACATCGTTTCATTGTAGAATAAAGTGGAACCAGGCCGGCAGGGGTGGTAGGATGTCTGCTGCCATAGACTAACAAGTTTTATACGAAAGCCCGGTGTCGCAGGGTGGTAAGTGAGGACGAAATAAGGATTGCTCCCTGATCGAGTACGTATGACACAATCTGAATCACAGAAGAAGGACGGAGGTTTCAAAAGATAATTCCAAACATGAATATAAATAATATCTATCGTCTTTGCAAGCATAATCACAGCTTCCCCCATTTAAAGTCAAAAGTTCAAGAATGGTCAACAGAACAATTGGGAATTGTCAAATATAAAAGACCAATTAGCTTTCGTATTTTCCAGCATACAAGTCGAATTTTTCAAACTAAAATTTACAGCCAAAAGATGGTGGATCGACTTATACACCAAGACGACTTTGGAGGACCAAAAATTCCATGTGAAATGCAGCAGGATTTTGAAAGATAGTAATGCTTATACCACATGTTTACACTATATACAGGAGGCGCAATGGCCCAGTGGTTAGGGAAGCGGACTCGCGGTCATAGGATCGCGGTTTCGATTCCCAGACCGGGCGTTGTGAGTATTTATTGAGCGAAAACACCTAAAAGCTCCACGAGGCTCCGGCAGGGGATGGTGGTGAACCCTGCTGTACTCTTCACCACAACTTTCTCTCACTCCTTCTTCCTGTTTCTGTTGTACCTGTAATTCAAAGGGTCAGCCTTATCACACTCTGTGTCACGCTGAATCTCCCCGAGAACTACGTTAAGGGTACACGTGTCTGTGGAGTGCTCAGCCACTTGCACGTTAATTTCACGAGCAGGCTGTTTCGTTGATCGGATCAGCTGGAACCCTCGACGTCGTAAGCGACAGAGTGCCAACAACAACAACAACACTATATACAACGTCGACAATGTCAGAAAGTGTGGAATTCGACAATTAATTCTAATCTAGTCAAGTGGCGGTGAGGATATGTGGCTTAGTGGTTAGGCTATTCGGCTCACGATCGTAAAGTTGTGAGTACGATTTCCAGCGACAAGTTGTGCCCTTGAGCAAGATACTTCACTTCGAATTAGTCCAGTCTACTTAGCTGGCAAAAATGGGTAGTACCTGTATTTCAAAGGGCCAGGCTCTGTGTCACGCTGAATCTCCTGGAGAAATACATTAAATGTACACGGATCTATGAAGTGCTCAGCCACTTGCACGTTAATTTCACGAACCGACTGTTCCGTTGATCGGATCGACTGGAACACTCGTCGTCGTAAGCGACGGAGCGCCAGTTTCTTTAGTCAAGTAGCAATTAGGATATCAGTCCTAAATTCTTAAATTCCGAATTCCATTAAAGCATTTTGATGAACCTCCCGGTTAAGAAACTTCAAATCCATTTTGATTTTCGTTTCATTTGTATTATTTTATTCTTTTACTTGTTTCAGTCATTTGACTGCGGCCAAGCTGGAGCACCGCCTTTAGTCGAGCAAATCGATCCCAGGGCTTATTCTTTTATTCTTTGTAAGCCTAGTACTTAGTCTATCGGTTGTCTTTTGCCGAATCGCTAATTTACGGGGACGTAAACACACCAATACCGGTTGTCAAGCGATGGTGGAGCGAACAAACACAGGCACACAAATACATACATACATACATACATACATATATATA
>NC_068994.1:51105622-51106740 GCF_001194135.2 Octopus bimaculoides | reverse complement strand
TATATATATGAGAGATATGGATGAGGAGTAACAATGCGGGTTACTTGTATGATAGATAGATAGATAGATAGATAGATAGATAGATAGATAGATAGATAGATAGATAGATAGATAGATAGATATTGCGGCAGTAATAAATTACATGGGCAAGGCAGCCGGCTGGCCAAATTGTTATCACGTTGAGCAAAATGCAAGCAGCATATCGTCCGTCTTTCAAATTCAGTTCAAAATTCCGCCGAGGTCGATTTTGTGTTCCATCCTTTCGAGATCGATAACAAGTACCAGTTGAACACTGGGTTCTATGTAATCGACTTAGCTCTTCCCCGAAATTAATGGTCTTACGCCAAAATATGGCCATGATGAATGATGTTTGAATCCGCCATCAAAGCGCGTGCATTCTGTTTGAGCTTCCTTTCAGCCCATTTCTGTGTGACGCTGGCCACCCTGCTAGTAACCTAGCTCATCCCAAGCACTCTACACCAAAAGGTTTGACGCACAAACAACACCAAGCATCTTAACTGGACCCTCGCTCCACAGACCCAAACGCTTCCCAACTTTGACTTGCCACCGTACCGAACTACAAAATCACCAGTTTGTCCTCGTTAAATGCATACTCATGTCATCGGCTCATGTTTATTCAGTACAGTGCAGGCAACCACGATTACTGTCGTGTCCAGCACGACACTCCTGCGTCTCAGTTCGAGCGAAAAATCTCAACAAGGACCCTGGGTTCCTGCAGCGATGACTAAAGAACTAAAACGTAAAGGCGCGCCGTGAGTGATGACACAACTTTGACGAACAGAGTATGTAAATCCACCGCTCTACATCGAAGTAATCAAGCCTTTGAGAACGAGTCGGAAACCGTCAGCCCTGAACCACCGCTACCGAGTCGCGGTGGTTCATCTTAAGTGGCAGTAATGCCTTAACAACATTTAAGCCGGGGGGGGCGGGCAAATTAATGCATTGAAACCTATAGTATTTATTTACGAGGGCGTTTCGAAAAGTTCCTGACTTTGGGTAAAAAAATACAGGAGGCTCACTTAATTATGATTTTATTCAGCATATTCCCCTCTCAGTTTCACACTTATTGCAGCGGTGCTTCAGCTTTTTTAAACCCT
>NC_068994.1:51101926-51104566 GCF_001194135.2 Octopus bimaculoides | reverse complement strand
ATCCACCCGACTATTCACCCGAGCAGAACCGCTATACGGTCGCTCATTCTACTAAAACAAAATCGGCATCGAAAACTTCCTTCTTTTTTTTTTTTACTTTTTTTTAATAAAGCGAAAGATACATAAAGGATAGTGTATGGAAAAGGGAAAAAAAGGCGGGATTCTCATGGCTGGAAAGCCTTTTGATTAGAGGTCTACTGAATCCGAATTGTCTTTGAATTAAGCAACTACGAAAGCGGCAAAAATAAGGACAAGGGGCGACAACAACAAAAGAATCATGACGACAACAACAACATCAACAACAGCGATATCAGAAACAACAACAACAACAACAACAACAACAACAACAACAGTAGCAGCAACAAAATAACGGGCAACTGTTTACGAGGGAGCCTCTACGTGGTCACATCAGTTGCTAGAGGTGACAGCAGTTAATTCGCTTTGTAATCACGTGCCGAAGTCTTGGATAAGGTGTGATGCACTGGATTATGTGGACCTGGAGGGGGGGGCACGTTTGGAACGCTTTTGATCATGTGTCTCTGCTCAGTTACTAAAAGTAGAAGACGCAACAGCAACAGCAGCAGCAGCAGCAACGGTAGCTGTAGCAACAACAGCAGCAGAGATAATACCATGCGCAGGAGCAGTAGCGATAATGATAATAATAATAATAATAATATAATAATAATAATAATAATAATGATAATAATAATAATAATAATAATAATAATAATAATAATAATAATAATAATGATAATGATAATAATAATAATAATAATAATAATAATAATAATAATAATAATAATAATAATGATAATAATAATAATAATAATAATAATAATAATGATAATAATTTCAGGATCAACAAGATTAGCAACAAAACCATAACAACGACACCAACAACAATGACAGCAACAACGACGACGATGACGATGACGATAACAGAAGTAGTAGGAAACATCAGCAAAAACAATGACGGCGGCAGCAGCACAACAGCGACGACACCAAAAAAAAAAAAAGTAGCATCACCAAGAACAGCGGCACCAACAACAATAACAACAGCAACAGCGCCGAAATAACGACAGCATCAGGATCCACCAACAACAAATACATCAACCGTAGCGTCAAACAACAATAGCAACACAAAAGCAACAACAACTATAGTCACAACAGCAACAAAATCAGCAACGACAAGAAACAACGGCAGCAACAACAACAACAATATAAATCAAAAGTAGAACTTACCGGCAATATCACATTCTTCTATTTTAAACTTTGCAACGCATCCCTTTTTCACCCACCATGATGTGAGCGTGTAACCATACATTACATTGGGGACGCATTCTTGCGAAGAAATTTGCTTAATTACTTTCAAGGAGTTAATAACATAACCCCTGGTGGCTTGTGCCTCAAATGGCTGGTTTTCAGAAGATGATGCTTTTTGAATTTTAACTTGACATCCTGTTTTAGGGAGAAATACAAATGTCATTTTAAAATAATAATATTAAAAAATTAGTATAAAAATATCCATTAAAATCACTTCTTTAACTTTCTAAGACATCTCAACGCTTCTAAAAGCAAACTTCGTTCGTTTATTTACGTTTGTCGTAATTTGAATTTAACATATGAGAGCGTCTCATAATGCGAGATTTATATATCTTAAATTTGCAGAGGAATTTGTAGTGGGTAGTTTAGCTTAATCGGTCACAGCATCGTGACGCGTAATCACGGGGGATGTGAGTTCGAGTCCACAGCTAGCCACCTACACTTTTCTCTGCAAAATAGGGGTAGTTTATCCTGTTCAGGCTATATTATTAGCATTATTCTGTGATTGAGAATTTAAAATCCATAACATGTTTTATATTCCAGTTTTGAAACTCTTAAAATAGTGGTGATGGGGTGGGGGCAGCAGTAGTAATTGAGTTACTATAAAGATATATGACTTGTGATCTGTTGAGATATTTGTATGTACGTGGTCAGATCAATAAGTATCCGGACTGTTGGCATAGTAACGAGGCTAAGGCACGCAGAGTAAAGCCGCTTCGCACAGATTGACCTTAAACTATGTTGTGCACACACTAAGTTTTTACGTTCTAGCTCACTTCTGTTGTTTACAGCCGTGCTTAGAAGGAAGGTGTGTAGCGTGTGATCGCCGCATTGACCCTGACAGAGAAAGTTGAGCAGAGAATTTAGTCATTGCGCGGTGATCGCCATAAGCTTTAAGTTTATAAAATACCATTATTATTATTATTATTTACAGAATTCTAAAAATCGATACTGCTTAACAAAACCATTCGCTGTAAAAGCATAACTAGATAAATAACCTTCGAGCAGATAGTCAGCAGCGCCGCCTGGCTAAGGCTTGGCTACTCTGCATTGACAAGGGGCAACACCCTGAAACTAGTCTAGTCTGCAGATGCCAAACCAGCAGGGGGTCACTGCTGACCTCCCCTGTTCGAAGGTTATAAAGGACACAGGTTTCGTGTGTCACATAGCTAGCTAGAGGCGATGGCTTCTTGGAGCTAATTCACGGCAGCTTTCGTCCTAATTTTGGGACTGCCATGTTGGCTTGGCGATAACTATTAATTTCCAGTACCGCTGCCGTAGTCTCCTTTAGAGAGACTTAGAAATATTAATAACTAT
>NC_068994.1:51099987-51101631 GCF_001194135.2 Octopus bimaculoides | reverse complement strand
ATATATATATATATATATATACATATATATATATACGACGGGCTTCTTTCAGTTTCCGTCTACCAAATCCACTCACAAGGCTTTGGTCGGCCCAAGTCTATAGTAGAAGACACTTGCCCAAGGTGCCACGCAGTGGGACTGAACCCGGAACCATGTGGTTGGTAAGCAAGCTACTTACCACACAGCCACTCCTATATATATATAACAACTTACTTGGAAATGGATGCGTCGCGTTGGAGCAGAGAAAGAAAGATGGATATGAGTGGACAAATGCAGTTAAGTACTAGATACGTTTTCAAGAAAAATGCAAATAGTTTGAATGCAATTACAATGGTGTAATCTGATTCTTCATCAGGTACAAGCCAAGCCGTTAGGTATCAAATCCAATGCGTGTTTATTTATCGCATACTTTGTTGCGTAAATTGCTATAGAATCTGGAGTTGTGTAGCATTTCTCATCTTATTAAGATGTCTGCAGTAATTTTGATATGGAACAAAGTGTATCTGATATATTGATTAATAAATTTTATGGCTTTGTTATTTGTTGCCTTCGAGTGTTCTATACAAGCCGTACGTACACATGATAGATTCTAACAAGCTGTTGATCACGAATCTAATAACAGTAACAATAACATTATCCCCAAAAGATTTAGCCGTGTCCCAGAGAAATATAAAGTATTCTAAGACGAAAATGAAAACACAGGTAAATAGATAATAAATGAATAAATACAGAAACATATAAATAAATAAATAAATAAGTAACTGGAATTCAGGTTGATATATTAGTAGATAGATAGATAGATAGATAGATAGATAGATAGATAGATAGATATAATTGTATCCGAAATATATATATATAAATATATATGACTGAAACAAGTAAAAAATAAAAGAATATTCATAAGCGCAGGTTCCGGGTTCCAGTCCCACTGCGTGACACCTGGGGCAAGTGTCTTCTACTATAGCCTCGGGCCGACCAGTCTTTCTGAGTGGATTTGGTAGATGGAAACTGTCGTATATATATATATATATGTTTGTGTGTGTCTGTATGTATATGTTTGTGTGGCTGTATGTGTCTCCTTCATCAACGCTTGACAACCGATGTTGGTGTGTTTACGCCCACGTAAATTAGCGGTTCGGCAAAAAGGACCGATAGAATAAGTACTAGGCTTACAAAGAATAAGTCCTGGGTCGATTTGCTCGACTAAAGGCGCTGCTGCAGCATGGCCGCAGTCAAATGATTGAAACAAATAACAGAATAAAAGAATATATATATATATTTATATATATATATATATATATATATATACAGTAATCACTCGCCATATCGCATATCGCGAATTTATCGCGATTCACCTATCGCGGTTTATTATTTAAGCTTACGTCGATTCCTCTGTGGTGTTGTTTAGTATCTATGTAACTGGCCCTTTTCGTGTATGCAGACGGTCAATTTAGCTTAGAGGTCACTTAATCGAACATATCAGGGGCTCCCTTTCTTGCAGCTTCTTTCATGGCTGATTCTTCCTATGATTGAAGCGCAGCTTCTATCACAGTACTTGCATACCAAATTATAAGAATAATAATAAAAATGTATATATATATATATATAGATAGATAGATAGATAGATAGATAGATAGATAGATA
>NC_068994.1:51096439-51099777 GCF_001194135.2 Octopus bimaculoides | reverse complement strand
TGTGTGTGTGTGTGTGTGTGTGTGTGTGTGTGTGTGTGTGTGTGTGTGTGTGTGTGTGTGTGTTTATATAAAAATATACGTATGTGAATATATATACACTTACACATTTAAGCGTACATATATGTATATATACATGCATACATACATATATAGATGCACACGTTCGTATGTATGTATGTATGTATGTATGTATACATTTACACAAGTACATGTATACACACACACACATACACACACACACACGCAGACACACACACTCACACACAAATGCAATATAAAAGAATTTCTAGAGGAAAACAATACAAACCTTTCGTATCATCATATTCGGCGGACACTGAGTGGCCGGAGAAAGTGACCAACAGTAGAAGTATTAGAAGTAATATATCCTGAAGCCTTGCGGTTACATGTCCGGCATGAGTGTTATCCAGGGACGGCCCCAACCGCTGGTATTTGATCCTCGTCATTCCTGTTTAAATACGTCCTTCCCTGACAGCAGCAAGCTCTGTGAATGCTGTTTGGCCGCTGAGGGTTTTCGTGTGGTCCGCAACTGAGAAACTCCACCTTCGAATGATCCCGTATAAAATTTTTCTAACGTATGTATGCGGTGGGTTGATGGTGTTGTTGTTCTTCTTCTTCGGTTACTGCCCCATACGAAATGGTCCGACGCTACCCCGTTGCTTATTCGTTGCTATCCTCCTTAGACTGTCTACCCGGTATTTTCATCTATCCAATAACAATAACAAAAACAAAAGACTAAGAACTCTTAACTCTGCCTTCTGTGTTGTAAATATTACGACTCCGGTAGCCACAGAAACAAGGGTCTGCTACCCGGATCGACTCTCTGTTCGGTTCAATTTCGACCTTTCCTTCTTCCTTCCTTCCGTCCTTTCTTTCTTTCGTTCTTTCTTTCTTTCGTTCTTTCTTTCTTCATCACGCCACTGCGGCCCTACCTACCCTACTCTACCCGTCTTGTTTATATTCCTTGCAAAATAGCAACCGCTGTAGTAGTAGTAGTAGTAGTAGTAGTAGTAGTAGTAGTAGTAGTAGTAGTAGTAGTAGTAGAGGGAGTGGTGATAGGGATGTTAATAGCAGTGGTGATGGACGGGATGTTCGAGGGGGTATGGTAATAATAGTAGCAGTAGTAGTAGTAGTAGTAGTAGTAGTAGTAGTAGTAGTAGTAGTAGTAGTTGTTGTTGTTGTTGTTGTTGTTGTTGTTGTATGTGAAATGCAATTGACGAAGGTATCGCTATGCTGTAAGCGCTAAGTGTGAACCACCTCCCGTAAAGAGAAGAATCGCCTCTATGCGATCGCTCCACATGCTAGAAATGGCAGCCAAATCTACCTCAAAATCACACCCTACTCGCTTCAACAAAGGAAGAAAAAGAAGTACGTATTCACACTGAGACGGTATGTCTCGACTTGCTAGAAACAACAGCAGTAGCCTAATTACCTTCGAATTTATATCCTACAGTCTCCAAACAAGACGCGCACGTTTTGGCTATGTAGTCCTAGGTACCCAATACCAGAGAAAGAAATGGAATAGTCATGTTAGGAACGCCTTTGGTCACGGGTCTGTTGGATGAGAGCTTAGTTGAAGGTTAACAACAAAAGCCTCAATTTTTATTTATATATTCATTAATTTATTATTCTATATTGCAATATTGAAGAATGGCGTCGTTAGCTACAGGTTTCTAACGGGTAATTCACTGGTCTACACTATTGGAGTACCTGTACAGATGATGAGAAGGGATTTCGTTCAAAGAGCACCGGTTTTTCGGCAGTGTTTAAGAAAAGCTATAAACGCATTTACATACATACATACATACAGGCAGACTGACAGACGGTCGGACGGAAGGACAGACAGACAGACAGGTAGATGGATGGATGGATGGATAGAGAGAGAGAGAGAGAGAGAGATTTTGTGTTTGTTTCACATGATCCTTAACGTAAAATTGTACGCTGAAATTTGTATCTTGAGAAGTGAATTAGAACCAGTTAATGTGCTTACACTGGCCAAATGACCCATCCAACATGCAACAACATTGTATGCATACATACGCAAATACATACAGGCGTGGCTGTGTGATAAGTAGCTTGCATCCCAACCACATGGTTCCGGGTTCAGTTCCACTGCGTGGCACCTTGGACAATTGTCTTCTCCTATAGCCTCGGGGCGACCAAAGCCTTGTGAGTGAAAACAGAAAGAAGCCCATTGCATGTGACGGGCTTCTTTCAGTTTCTGTCTACCACATCTACTCACAAAGCTTTGGTTTTTAGAAGACACAATGTGCCGCGCAGTGAGATTGAACCTGGAACCATGTGGTTGAGAAGCAAGCTTCTTACCACACAGCGACGCCTGCGTCTATATTATATTATATTATATTATATTATATTATATTATATTATATTATATTATATTATATTATATTATATTATATTATATTATATTATATTATATTATATTATATTATATTATATTATATTATATTATATTATATTATATTATATTATATTATATTATATTATATTATATTATATTATATTATATTATATTATATTATATTATATTATATTATATTGGGCGGTACTTGCACACAGTTTACATCTACCAAATTCCACTTACAAAATATGGGTTAACACGAAACTACAGTCGAAAACACTTGCTCAATCTCAAGGCACTGCTTTATAGATTCGAACCGAGAGACACAAGGCGAAGAAGCAAACCCCTTAACCACAGGACCACGACACCCCCCTCCCATAGCCTCATTCTTATTACAATGGCAACGGTATGTGCAGACGACTAACCCTTACCGCCACACGTCTCTACAGATGCTATCTACCAGCTATTTTGGTCTTACAACCGCCAAAGAGCGGGCGAGGGAGGACTTGCAGGGTCGTTTGACCTGTTAAGGAACAGGAACTAAATTTACCACACATCTCACCCTGATAGCATCGCTATGGTCGGAGACGGGTACATTACATAATGTACTTCTACATACCCCCTAGAAACGGTTTCTCGCAGGACGGTCGTGTATGGAATGCCTTGACCGAAAGTCTGCTAGATCAGAGCGACTTAAGTCAAAGCATGAATAGTAATTCACTCGCGCAAACACACACACACACACACACACACACACACACATACACACACACATACGCACGTATACGCGCACGCAAGCACTTATACAAACATACACACATGCAAACACTCACTCTACGTAGAAACAGTTTTACACCGAATGACAAGATTTATAAATAGCACAGGGTGCTTTATTAGAAATAGGGTGGCGAGGGATGCTGGTGGTGGTGGTGGTGATGGTGTTGGTGGTGGCGATGGT
>NC_068994.1:51093936-51094947 GCF_001194135.2 Octopus bimaculoides | reverse complement strand
TGTTACTCAAGCGGGAGTGGAGGCGCAATGGCCCAGTGGTTAGGGTAGCGGACTCGCGGTCATAGGATCGCGGTTTCGATTCCCAGACCGGGCGTTGTGAGTGTTTATTGAGCGAAAACACCTAAAGCTGTACTCTTTCACCACACCTTTCTCTCACTCTTTCTTCCTGTTTCAGTTGTGCCTGTAATTCAAAGGGTCAGCCTTGTCACACTGTGTCACGCTGAATCTCCCCGAAAACTACTTTAAAGGTACACGTGTCTGTGGAGTGCTCAGCCACTTTGCACGTTAATTTCACGAGCAGGCTGTTCCGTTGATCCGATCAACTGGAACCCTCGACGTCATAAGCGACGGAGTGCCAACAACATTCACATTCACTGCGAAAGTTTTTGAACAACAATATTTCTTGTATAGACATGAGGAGGTACCAACACACTTTGGTCTTCCGAATTTTCAACCTTTAATTTCAAATTTTTTTCTTGTTCTGCTTGAAGCAAGGAATACGTGAATACAGTGCTATAAGTAAATAGGTTAAAGTTGAATGCATGACTCCTCTCAGTTGAATGTAAAAAGGTAATAGTGGAATACAGTGGACTTTTACACGGCTAAGATAAACCAACAGATGTGATTTCTTCATAAATTCTAACACTGTCTTGCTGTTATTCGAAATTTATTTATTGAGCGAGTGAGTGCTATTAGATGAATAAAGGACACAAACAGAAATTCGATGTAACAGAGAAAATTATGCAAATTGGGAATGATACGTGTGAATATTTCTTAGCGACTAGCAGAAACATCGTACGGAAGGCGGTGTGTCTGCTCGTATAAATAATCTTTCCGCGTCTGGGAACTGGTAACGCGTAGTGAAAATTCTTGCGTATCTAGCCACAAATATCATCCCGAATAACCTATAGCGCTCACATTTCCTACACAGTGCTTTTCTCGTTCTTCGTTATCAGTGAATACACACACACACAAACACACAAACACACAAACACACACACACACACACAC